>NW_021625322.1:0-2491 GCF_004785775.1 Grammomys surdaster
CGGCGGGCTTGCGCCGCTGTGGCGGCCTTTTTTAAATTTTCCCCACATCATGGCACATCCAACGTGGGGCACAGACACCCACGGACTTCAAGGACTGGGCCACCCCAGTCTCCTACAGAACGCAGCCGAGCTTCCCGCCGCCTTGTCCAGTGCTGTGAGAAATCGACTCAGTGAAGATTCTGCGCTTCTCCCATGCTGACTAAAGCTACAGCTGCTTAATCTCTCACTTAGAAGATCTCTGCGTTCCAGCCACGAGGACCCACATCTCCAAGCAAGCTGGCCAGGCCGCCGAGTCTGCTAAGCAAGTACAGTCTCCCACGGGTGCTGCTAGGGCCTCTTTCTTCTTCCCCTAGCCCTCTTCTCGGCTGTGGGCTGTCCGACGTGAGCCCACATGCCCCCCGTCTCAGCCCTCCGAGCCAAGGGCTTGAGACCAATCGGTCCCTGGCTGCCCCAGAGCACAGGGGATCCCCAACCCCTTTCATTTTCTCGGCAGTGGGTTGTCCGACGTGAGCCCACATGCCCCAAGACCTCTGCATTCCCGTGGAACCTGAGTGAAAATTCCCCATGCTGGGCGGGGCCCCGCCGCGCTCGCCTGGTGTCACAGGAATAAACTCAGCCAAGATCCCGTGTACTCCTGCCCTCTGGCCTACTGCGTCACGGCAGACACACGGACACACAACACAACAGAGATTCACGCCCGCGCGTGCCCACGCATGGGCCTACATCGTTCCCTACAGGTGGTAGAGGATCCGGACAAAGCCAGCTCCAAGAGTATCCCCCGCTGGCGTCCGCCAAGACCCTCTCCATGGAACCGTGAGTAACTCCAGCCTAGTCCCTAAGACTAGATGGCTCTCTATATCCTTTCTCCCTCTTTCTCTCTCCACGTGTTTCGGGCCAACGTTTTCTCTAAATCTTAGCTACCACTAGCTCCTGCCTGACTCAAAAGACTAGATCTCTCTCCCTCTTCTCCACGTGTTTGCTACAAAATGGCGGAGACCCCTTAATCGCCATTCTTTACCCCTCCCCCCAAGAAATCTCCCGCGCTCTGCCTGCCAAGAGGTTTGCCCCTCCCCCGGGGGTTAACTTTTCGCGCTAAAATTCCTCCACTCCCCACCATTTGCGGCCGGCTGGTTATACCCCAGCTGACTTGCCTGTAAAACAGAGCTGGCTCTCTGTTTGTCCCTTCCCCACTAGTCCCCTTCTAAGTCATTTGCGGCCAGCCATCACCCAGCTGGTTTGCCTGTTAGCAGAGAGTCTGAGACTCCATCTGCGCCCCTTCGCCTTTGTCTAACTTACAATTTCTTTCTCAACCTCTAGGTGTCACACAGCCTTTCACTCCTTCTGACTCTGCTACCAAACTTCTATGTTTTTCGCTTTAAACTTTTCTTCAAAGTTAGCCTTTCTTTTCTCTAAGAAAAACAACAGGGGGAATTCCTTGGCCTCTCTGCTAGAACATCCAGGTGGTAACCCAAACCACCACATGGCAAAACAGGCCTTTCCTCCACTACTTCTAAATCTACCATTAATGCCTTTTCCCCTAACAGGAATGCCTAGAACAACAGTGTTTGTGCTTTTCAACCCAAAATTTTTTGCTTTTGTTTAAATGTCTCCTTTTCACTCATGATATATTCTCAACAATTTTTTTTCAACTTTTAAAATTTCTTCAAGATATGAAAGTCATCTAAATTTACTTCCACAGGTTAAATCAAGAAGCTGATCAACATCTTTCAGCTATTAATTAACAAATAGTTTCCTTTTACAGACAAACTGTTGCTGCCTACATAATTAATATGATTTTCTTCCACAGCCAGCTAAAACAGACTCAAAGGTGACTTCTAAAACTAAAATTTCTCCAAACACCTTTGCTTTCTAGGATCTCAACGACACACCATGATGTACCTGATCCCAAGTAGCCTAATGCTTGCTACCCCTTTACAGACATCCCCCTGCTGGGGTGCTGCTTCTCTGTTGTGATTTTTCTACAGGTGCTCCCACAAGTCCAACAGAGACTTATAGAGCCTCCTGGAACCTGCCTAGGATGCCATGCTGTCTTCTTACAGCCACACCGCCTGACTGCAGATTCCAGAGACACGCTGAGATCCAGAGACACATGCCAAGATCCAGAGATGCTGAGTCCTGTGGACAGATTCAGACCTTCCAGCTATAAATGAACTCTTTTGCCAAAGTCAAATAACTAAAGTTACATGTTAGTGAGGAAAATGTAATGTCTATCTAGACTAGTCAGATATTACTACCCTCAAACTGTATCACATAAATTCAATCGATTCAATGATCCCTTACCTTCCCTACCCCCCACCCACTCCCCTTTACCCTGTGACGTAATTATGCTAATACCTCTGGCCTACGTAGTGCTTTCTTTCGACTTCCTCATCCAAAATTTTCACAGTGACCCCCCTTTTTTAAAAAAAAGTAAAGGGAGGAGATGTGGGACTGCATAAGGGTATCCTGGGTCATGGTTGAGCAGGTACTT
>NW_021625323.1:0-12224 GCF_004785775.1 Grammomys surdaster
TCTCTCTCTCTCTCTCTCTCTCTCTCTCTCTCTCTCTCTCTCTCTCTGTTTGGTTATGGTATAGTCCTCTTAAAGTATTTTCAGAATAAGAAAGCAAAGGTGGTAGCCTGGAATCCACACTACCATCTTTCACTATTCTGAAATTCTTAGCCAGTCAGTTGTCAACTTCTTTCAAATCTGTTTCAGAACATATTTAAAATTAAAAATCATTTCCTTTTTCTGATATCATTATCAGATTATTTCTTTGTATACCAAGTCTCTTGCAAAATGTTTAGGGCTTTGTCGCCTCCAATCCTAATGTCATTTCATCTATAACATGTAAGATTTAAGAAGTTATGTCCTTGGATTAAGAGTATGTCATTTCTCATTTCTGAATTCTGAATAATTTCATAAGTCCTTACAGGCCACCAGACCAATTTCAGTATGATTATCAAGTCCATCAGAATTGAGACTCAGATCTTTGACATCTATCCCTCTACTTATTATACATTTACACTTACTACCCATCTGTATCTTTATAATGTTTGATAACTGCACATTATATATGTCATACTTCTTAGTGGTCTGTTTTTGTTACTTTGATGTCTTGGTAATTCCTTGTCTTTCATTCCAACAAATCCTACTAACCTTTAAAGGTTTTGATCAGATGAAAGGTTCATGTACGATTCTACCACATAAAATCCTTTCCTCATATCTGTATTCATTGGGATGGATTCTTATTACATGACTGAACTGATTCTTAATGTTGAAAATGTGTTTCTGATGAATGGAGCTGACAATACCCAAGAGTATTTCATGTATTTTCAAAGAACATGACTTCATAGGCAAAATGGAAATTGGTGGGAACATGTAATATAACTAAAGTACAGAGAAGCTGCTGAAGATGAATATTTGTTTGTCATTATTTTGACCCTCACTTGGATGTTTAAGACTGTACTTGTTATTTTAAATGAAAACAGTATAGGCTTTGAGGTTATTTTGATTGGTTGATTTCTGCTTCTTTGCCCCCTTTGCTTCTGTTGGGTCTCCTACTATATGTTCATATTGTCTGTATTTCTAATTAGCAAAGCCTCTGTGTTTCAGCTTCAAGTAGAATACTTATTAGCAAATATTTAGTAGCAAAAATTATCACCCTGTTTTAAGGCCAGTCTTATCTAATAAAATAAGGATAAAAATGTAATATCAATTGAGATTCCATCCTCTGTTCAACATTATATTGTATTAAATGAGTTTTTTCATCCAGTAGTCTCAGAGATCATATGGGTATCACTATTACCTGCTCCCACTTATAATTCTCATACATGTTTTTGCAATGGCTATCTGTTGCTTTTCAAGTGTAAATATTTAACTGCCTGTACAAAATCAGGTGTAATACTTTACTTATCATAAAGAAAATATTCATTAATAGTACAGTCTTAATCCCTCTACAAAGAATACCAAAGCGAAATTAAAGGCAATCCTGGTTGTCTGAGAAATTTTGAAAAGCCAAGAGAAATTTTGCTAGGGGAGAAGGGATAAATCACTTTAAGAAACTGCTCAGCAGAATGCATTAAGCCTAAATAGATGTATAGCCTTTGATGCACCAGGTCAACTCTTACTTCACCATCCACAAAAATAATCACATATATTCACCAAAAAAATATGGACAAGGACATGCTTGAGTCACAGCCAAACTGCGTAGAACCTGTACCAGAGCAGATGAATCATATTATCGCATATATCAGAAAGAATGAAAAAATATAACTTTACACAGCAGCAGAAGTATTTGTAAATGATGTTGCCTAGAGAGGTAGACTAAGGCCCTTTCTTGATTTGTATCTTAACTGTGTGGTTATGCTTGGTTTGTTAGAGTCTGTCAAACTGCGTACACACCTAGAATTTTTTTCCCTTGCAGTTATGCTTATTTGTCTTTCTTAAGGCTCCTGATAATCTTCAGGAAGTCTATGTATTCAGTTTTATGATTGTTGAATATTATTGATTGGTGAGCATATTGTAGGGCTCCTAGCTCCCCAGGCCATCTTCTTCAGTCTCTACATAATTTTCTCAGCATTGTTCTCAAAGTACTAAGATGAAAACATCCTTTCAGGAATCAAATCCTCAATGTTCAGATACAGTTTAAATACCAATTTCAAATGCCCAAGATTTCACACAGCCTTTTTACAAACTCACTGCTTTCCCTCATATTTTGGCTCAAAGGCAGGAAAGTCTTAAGGCAAACACAAGTATTGTGATGGATCAGGAACAAAATCTCTTAAGATATCCATAATCTATCCACCATGCATGTATAAACACAAGCTGTCACTTACTTACCCAGCGTACCTCTGGCTGGTGTTAACCATGAGTTCAGTGCTGAGATTGGAGTGACTAGTGGGGAAGGTCTCAGATGCCCCCTGATTTTACAGCCACTGACCTTCTTATTGAGGGAGTTTCAGACTGAACACCTCCAGAGACAGGCTGTGAACTCAGCCAGAGAATACAGATAATTTGTTACAGATGATCAGAAAAGAAAAGGAAGGGAGGAAGAAAGGAAAGAAGGGATGGAGGAAAGGAGGGAGAGGGAGGGAAGGAGGGAAGGAGGGATGGAGGGGAGGAAGGGAGGAAGGGAGGAAGGAAGGAAGGAAGGAAGGAAGGAAGGAAGGAAGGAAGGAAGGAAAAAATAGTACTGAAGATCTATGTAGGAAGGGAAATTAGAGCACATACTGCACAGCATCTTTGGAGTATTTCAAAGAGATCACCTCAGAGTTGTCCCACTCAAGGCTCCATCAACTTCAGGCCCTCACTGATCAAGGACCAGTAGTATTTGATCTCACTGTCACTCTGTCTTGCCTCCCTGCACAAGCTGACGTTGAACTTATGGAGTTCAGAAAGAAATGCAAGACAAGAAAGCTCAAGCATGAAGAATGCAGCCAAAGTCTAGAGAGGGAAATAAGTGATATAAAACATGATTTTAGAGTTCAATGGCTCTGCTACAGGGAAACAGATAGGAAATGACCTATTGGCAAAGTAAAAAGCAAGCAAAGCATGTGAGATTGGGAATGCCTGGGAAGCCTTGTCCAACTGGAAACAAAATGTGGCCAAGTGTGTGCATTTAAGCTAAGACAAGAAAGCTTGGTCATATCAGGAGGAGCACATTTTTAGGCTAAGGAGATGTCTTATTTTTAAAGTTATAAATGTATTTTCCATATATATGATTGTTTATATATATGATTATGTATATGCATGTGATTATGTATATGTATATGATTTTATCTTCCATTCCTTGTAAGCTAGAGAATATAAATGGATTCATTTATAAGCATATATGATAGATAAGTATTAATATAATCAATAAAAATATAGATCTATGGGGCTAAATAGATCATCTAGTGATTAAGAACTTAATGCTCTTGTAGGAGACCTGAGTTCAGTTCACATTTTAAAGACATTTTTATTTATTTATTTTCCAAGTTTTATATGAATAATCATGTATGGCACCGGGAAGGAGGGGACTTAGGCATGTGAGAGCAGGTGTCTGCAGAGATAAGAAGAGAGCAATGGATCAAGCTAGAGTCACAGCTTGGTGAGCTGTCCTCCTGATGTAAGTGCTGGGAACTGAACTCAGGTCCTCTACAGGAGCACTATGTGTTCTTAACCATTGAATCATCTCTCCAGCCCCATAGACCTACATTTTTATAAATTATATACATACTTAACTATTCATATATACTTACATATGAATGTATTTATATATTCTAGCTTAACAGGGGCTGGAAGATGGAATAAATTTTTATCTCCAGGCATTGTGCACAAATGAGAAGTATAAATAATGCATTGTATGTGCTGTGATTGAGAATGAGGTGGCTTTGAGTAAGTTCAGAAGTTCCTTTTTTAAATTTTGTTTTGTTTTTTGTTTATTTTTTGAATATTTTATTTATTTACATTTCAGATGTCATTCCCTTTACCCATCCCCGCCCCAACTAGAAACCCCATATCCCATTCCCCCTCCTCCTTTTCGCTTTTATACCATTTTAATTACATGCAAGTATGAAGGTCAGTTCTAGGTTGAGGAATTAGCAATACAATAGGTGCAAATAATCAAGGAATAAGCAAGACAATAAACACAAATAGTCAAAGAACAAGCAAGGCAATAAACAAAGGCCCGTGATCACTCCCATGATGACTGTTTCTAAGGGCTTATCAGGATGACCAAAATATCTGAGCCTACTTCCTTGTCCTAGCTCAAAGTCATTTTCATGCCTGAAGCCTACTTCTTTGTTCTATCCTAAGATTTAGATTCCCACTTGAAATTACTTCTTTGTTCTAGCCTAATGTCAGATTCCTGCCTGAAGCCCATTTCCTTGTCCTTGGCCCATGTCAGATTCCTGCCAAGTAGCCCCAAAAGCTTTCCACATCTCCCCCCCCACACACACACCCCTCGTTTCTTTATATACAAGAATGAGCCTATTTTAGGTCATTCTGATAAGAATACCTGCCTTACCTGTCATAGAATATGCATTATCAATAGCAATGCAATTCTGTCTTAGGTTGGTAAGAATCTGTGCAGAATCTTATTCATCCTTGGCTTTCCAGTCTGTTAAACTAACAACTCTATCTGTGGGTCCATTTTCAGTTTCAAGCCATGTATGTTGGCTGCCAACATGTTGATGTTGTTAAAGACAAGCTTTAACATGATGGGCAGGAATAAAAATATTCCCAGGACACAAAGAGCTAACATGCTCAAACTATATAAGCCATAGTTCAGAAGTTTCTAGTTTTCCAGCTAACCAGGAGACAGCTGGTGAGCATTACTTAGAGACAGGAGACGTAAGTGGAATAGGATACAGGCAAATGAGACATTAAGGTGTCACCTAAATTGTACATCAGGGGCTTGGAGAGTGCCTCGGTGGCAAAATGGTTGCCTCACAAGTGCAAGGCTTGGGGTTCAATCCTCAGGATAAAAAAACATTAACCAAATTAAATTAATACTTTATCTACAGTTGAAATTCCATTATGGAAAGGGCTATTATGAGATGAAAGGGAGTGGAAATATAAGTAAATAAAACATGTAACAAGGCTTCAGACATGATGGAGAACTTATTTTTTAAAACCCTTTTCTATTATTACTCTTCTTTTTGGAAATATTTCCTGTCAAAAAACAGGAGAAATTTATTATCAAGTGACTCACACTGAGGTTTGTCTTTGTTTTTTTTTTTTTTTTGCTTTTGTTTTTAAAACTGAAAAGTAGTTAGAAAGACAAATATGCTATTTGTCTTAAATTTGTTATGCATTCTGACATCTCTTACAGAGATTTCGAGAGCCACTTAACCAGAGTAGAAATTATTGCATTGACGGGGGATTGGAGAACCGAACAGACATCAGTTGAGCCAGAGGTGAGACATCTGTGGCACATATGCTTTAAGCCAATTGATTTAAAAGGGTGAGGAAATCAGGATGTAGTTGACTCCTAAGTTGTTTTATAAAGGCAAAGGGTCATGAACACAACGGCTCACTTTTTTTTTTAAATGGATTTAAAATTGGTTTTAAGCTATTGAGATCACATGCAAAAGATGCAGGGAGTCAGTCCAGGATATTGTATACATACAAACACACATACACACCACACAAGGGAGGACAGACAGACAGACAGACAGACACAAAGAAGACAGACAGAGAGGAAAGGAGGGAGTAAGGAGGTAGGGAGGTAGGCAGGTAGGGAGGTAGGGAGGGAACTCCATTATCTGACCTCCTTTGCCCTAGTTTCTAACATTTATGCACTTTCATAGTTCTTTAACCACGTAATTTCTAGGAGGTCACCTGTCACTCACTGGACCACAATCCTCTTTATTATCCATAAACATACTGATTAGGAAGCAGGAAATACTGCATCAAATCAGAAAATTTTAGAAAGAAAATCAGTGATTAAAAACAAACCATAGCTGCCATTTACTACCCTCCCTCCTGGCATGCAAAATCTCATTGGGTCATTTTATGAATTTCAGTTATAAATCCCGAATTACCTGAAATAAAGATGCTATTAAAATATCCTTTTTGAAAATTCTTTTCTGATTCAAACATTTACTTCACTGTGCATGCATGTCTAGATGTGTGTACATATATGTGTGTATGTGTGTGTGTGTGTGAGAGAGAGAGAGAGAGACAGAGACAGAGACAGAGAGACAGAAAGACAGAGAGACAGAGAGAGTGTGTGTTTGTCCTTGTGTGTGTGTGTTTGTGTGAGCATATACACACCATGGTGTATGTGTGAAGTCATAGGAGAGTCAGTAGGAGTAAACTCTGTCATTCCATGATGCAAATTCCGGGGGATGAACAAAAGAACCTTCTCATTGGCTCTTTCTGGGGTTTCATAAAACATTTAAAGATAAAGCTAAACTAGTCCTGGTAGGGAAATAAACAAAGCTGAGTGTGGTTTGTTCGTGGATGGTAATACTTGCCAGCAATGACAGAATAAACTGTTGATTAGTCAGACATCACAAATGAAGCTCCTCAGGTTCATCAAGGTGAACAAAAGCTGTTTCTAAGCTCGCAGCCTTTTGGAAAATTCTAGATTGTAGAGAAAAATGAGACCAGTAATCACCAGAGGCTGTGGATAAATGAAGGGAATTGACTGTAAATGTACAGAAATGAATCACTGGGGTAAATGGAATTCTTTATTTCCATTATAGCAGTGGTGGATATGTAGCTATGGCTATGTATTATATTTTGTTTAAATGCATGAGAATGACACACCTTAAAAGGATAAATTTTACCATATACAAATAATTTAATAGTATATGTGTTTTAATTTCCTTTTTATTTAAAAGCTAGATTCCACCCCCACCCCCCATTTTTATTAAGAAACAATGGCCCCACACTCTTGTTTTTCTTTCTGCAATATACTGTGATGCCTTACTTTCAGATGCCCTGCCAGCATTTCTCCCGAGTTACAGGCATCTGTGTTGCTTCAATGTGGTGTGATGACTAGCCATAGAACATGGCTTGTTTCCTTTAGTGAGGAGGAGCAACTGCTGGTGCAGAACAGACTGATCACTGGCAGCATACTTAGAAGTTTACAATGGTTGAATTTTTTGAAAGATTTTCCCTCATTGTTTAGAGTCCTTTAATTTTTAACTGACAAAGATGAGAGCTTGAAAAGAAAAATCAGAAAGCTAATGGGACTCTTGTAAGCTGCAGAAAAAAAAACTCATAAAGGTTAAATGCATACCTGATTGGATTGTACTTTTCACATATGCCATAAATCTTATAGTTACATGGGTGTAAGTTATTTGGCACTGTTTTTAAAAAGTTACAGGTAATGGAGGCCCATGTCTTTTCTCTGCTTTGATCAGTATAGCAGAAAGTTTGTCTTCTGAGACTAGATCATTCAAGGCTTCTAAGCATGGTGGGGGAATACTCAATGATGGAGATGAGAGCCACAATGTAGAAAGTATAATGCCCTGATGTAGCCATGTTGTAAGGAATCCCAAACTGTGTAAAACTGCTATTTGTTACAGAACCATATCTGATCCAGACCTAGAGTTGTCCAAGACCATAAATGGCAATTAAGATGCCCTCATCAGTGATTCCAATCTTAAGGCATTCAAACACTGAGGCATTGGGCATCTCAGAGCAAAGACAAGCCCTTTGCTCCGACAAGCCATTTCCCTTGTGACCTGTTCAATTTTGCTGACCTATGACCATTGTATATAATGGCTGTTGTATACTGGTATCTAGTCACTAAGTTTGAGGATAGTTTTCTTAGAAAACTATAGGTAATTGAACAGATGTGAAATATTCAAGAAGGAGGAAGGAAGGAAGGAAGGAAGGAAGGAAGGGAGGGAGGGAGGGAGGGAGGGAGGGAGGGAGGAAGGAAGGAAAGAAGGGAAAAACAAGGGGCTAATTTTATGTTAAGGTGTTTATTAAGGCACAATACATAATTGTGATGGAATAGTGAAGAAAATACTGGAAACAAAAGAATTTTCAAAATAAAAAATTTTGTAAGAACAAAGAAAAGTTGAAATAAAAATTTAAAAGAGCAGGAAGCAGCATAGTTATTCCTGGGGTCTTCAAACATAGGTTCAGATTGTTGTTCTGCTAACAATGGGTAAATAAAGTGTGTCACAGGAAGGTTTGCCAAGTCTTTGGCCACCACACAGACCATGATAAGAATCAAAAAAGACAATATGTCATATATAAAGTGGTCAAGACAGCTTCGAGAATACAGTAATTGCTCAATAAATGTTATTACTAGTGATTATTTTCAATGTAAAGGAAAACAACAAGGCCTCCAATAACTGTTCCCTATTTCCTTCCCAGCTTCTCTCTGTGCATCTGAATTAATCTTCCTCCCTTCTCTAAAGAATGGTTCCACTTCCTTCTGATCTTATGAGACTAACAATGCTAGCCATTCTCTTTATTTTGTGTGTTTTTCATTCAAGCCAATATAGACTCTTTAGGTCTTCTTATTCTAATTTCAAAATACTCTCAAACAAGATTCTGGTGAATAGATCATGGATTGTGTGGACATCTAGAGCCAATCATCTTTGAAACAGCTGTTCAGGGCATTGGAAGGCAAGTATGGTTGCTGAGATTCATACTTTCTCAAAAAGGCAGCCCTCAGAGGTGGGAAATTGGTTGACCAGATAGTTACTGAATTGGAAGTTGATGCCAACATGAGTTGGTTGTGGAACCAAGATGATTTCCATTTTATGATTATAATAGTCATTTTAGTTAAGTAAATTAGAGTTATATCTCTGGTATTTATAATCTAAAAGGTATATGTAGCCCATTCAACAGGTAAGGTATTGAATTTGAGAAAGTATGGCTTAAACAAGTATTATGCTCCTCAGATTTTGCCACTTTGGAACTCTATCTCTATAACAAAATGTTAAAATTGTAATTGCGCCTGGCGGTGGTGGTGCATGCCTTTAGTCCCAGCACTTGGGAGGCTGAGGCAGGTGGATTTCTGAGTTCGAGGCCAGCCTGGTCTATAGAGTGAGTTCCAGGACAGCCAGGGCTACACAGAGAAACACTGCCTCAAAAACAACAACAACAAAAAAAAAATTGTAGTTGTTTCTCTGTGAGTTCCAGGACAGCCTGATCTACATATAGAGTGAGTTTGAGGACAGCCAGGCTGTTATACAAAGAAATCCTGTCTTGAAAAACAGAAACAAAACAAGAAAAAAAAAAGTGTAATTTCTTAGTTTCTATAAAGTAAACTGCCTTTTTTGTTTAAAAAAGGCAAAAAAATGGAGAGAGAGAAAAATAGAATAAGGACTATGTGGGTATTATCATCTTTTGTCTTATGAAATCATTACTGTATTTGTAAAACTAATGCTTGGTGTTTTTTTTTCTTTAAATAGGGCTTTCTAAGTAACCCAGACTGCTGACCTTGATGCTCTTCCTACCTTAGCCTCACTAGTGCTGATATTACAGGCGTGACCCTCTGTACTAGTTTTTAACGACAACTTAGATGTATTTTCAATGTGCAGTTATTTCAGGAATATGCTCTCACAATAGCTCATATAAGGGAAATGCAATTTTAATAGTCCAAATCAAATGTTACAAAAGCAAATCTCTGCAACTGTACATGTACTTCCATGGTCTCTTGTCATCCATCTTCAGTCATGAGTGGAAAAACATAAATATCCAGTGGCTTAAAGGGTTCCAGAATTTACATTTTTAGTTGTATAACCCAAGAAGATTTCAAAATTTTAGCAATTTTGTAAATGTTTTAATTTTCTAATATTCATACCAATAAAGACATGAGAGGCATAAACTGAGGTAAAAACCTTCCTGCCCAGTGAGGTAACTCTTACTTTATACCAAATATCAATTTACAAACCTGATCCTACAACTAACTGCTAACTCTTTAAAAATCTCTTTTTGTGTCATTCTACCAAGCTTGTCTACCTTTCTTCTGAGCTCCTTCAAACCCAGAAGGGCTCCTTAGCTCTCTTTCATAGAATACTGTTTTACCTGTGTCCTGCCAGCTGCTTGTCTGTTGTTCCTGCAAGTCCAAAAAGAAAAATCTCTATCTCTTACCCAGAGTTCCTTTTATAAAGGCACTTTCAAGCCAAAAGAAAGAGAGAGCAAGTGTTCTATCAAAGATCTAATTGCATACTATATATATTTTTTCTATAGCTCCTCCCCTACACCCATGGCAGGCTGACCCACGTCACTGTCATAGTGGGAGTGCTCCAAGCCAAGTCAGTAGAGACCAAACCATCTCACATTTATGGTAGGGTAGCTCAAAGCCACCCAGATGACTTTTCCTTGGGTCATAGAGCATAGAACACAAGAACCCTCCCAAACACACCTAACTGTATCTGACAAATGCAATATTTATTTAAGCTTTTGTATTTTGCTAACAATTGGTTTTCTATGTACAATAATCAGACATCCTGTAACACAGTTCTTATCAGATTGCAAACTCACACTCAAGCTACAGTGAATGAGAACATCTACTTTGCACATCTTTGGCACATTAGATGCTTTGACTCCTTATCACTTTGGTAAGTCAAGTGTCTATTGAACAAATGTCCTTCCTGGTAGTTAGCAATTATTTTGCACATATTTGCTTTGTTTAATAAATTCATTGTATTCGTTGTTTGCAAACTTACAATTTATGCATCATGATTATTTGTTGTTCTTGTATATTCCATATGTTAATTTCACTTCTGGCACATATCACACAAAGAATTTTTTCAGAAAGAACACATTTTAATACAAACAAACACACAAGGACACAACAACCTTTTCCTCAGGTTTGGTAAGATAGATGGAGAACTACAAAAGACCAAGAGTCCTTCTATGCATTCAGTTCCATCCCTGATCCAGGGACGTCCCGTCCCTTCTGCACTGTGCATTAGCTGTTTCCCTTTCTCCACACTTAGTATCTTTTACTAAAGAGACAGGAACAAAGTGTAAGGGGCTCCATCTGGGAAGTAACTGTCCCAATCTCCGTGCTTCCAGGACAATGACAGACTTTCCCAGTGTTCTCAAGGCTACCTGGGCAGCTCATGAAACTCTCATAGGAGTCTGAGAACTATTCCACAGCAAACCACAAGTATTAATTTGGAAAATCACAAGTATCAACTTGGGCAGTATACCTAATATACGTATCATCAGCCAGGTCCAGACACAAGAAGTCAGCACATCCTTAGCAAAGTGAAAATTTTTCAGCTTTCTGTCTTCACCTCTCGTGTCTTCTTCCAATTTTCCTGACACTCAGGGTCTGAATCCCCAGCTCCTAGGAGAGCACAATATGAGAAGAAACAGGAGAACAAGCACAAATCAGTCACACCCTCTTTCTAAAGACCCCACACTATGCAGCACAGAGCTGAAGAAGATGGGAAGACACCTCACTAGAGAAGGAAGTTCAGAGTGTTGCTTAATGAAATGAGAATATGTTTTCATTTCTGTTTTTTTACTCTCATTTCCTTTTCTTTTGAGATGGAATCTGACTATATATCTGAGGCTATCCTCTAAATGGCCTCCCTCCTGCCTAGACCTTACAAGTGCTTTGATTATAGACATGCCCCACACAGTGCCTGGTAATGAAAGTGAATGACTCCTTGACTATATACATCTATTGTATTGCTAGTTCCTCAACCTAGACTGACCTTAATACTTGCATGTAATTAAAATGGTATAAAAAGAAGAGAAGGAATGGGATAGGAGGTTTATGGGAGGTGGGGAATGCAGAAAGGGGATAGCATTTGAAATGTAAATAAATAAAATATCCAATTAAAAAAAAAAGAAAGTGAATGACTTAGCAAGACTGTGGGACAAAACAGTCATTGTTTCCATTGAGGCTTGTACTCAAGAACATCTTAGGATGTTCCTGAGGAATCAGAAATAGTTGTTTAGTTTCAGCCATATATCACACAGTGGTTAAAAAAAAAATATTGTCAATGTTGGCACTCCTTCTAGGCTCAGCCCCATAGTTACCTGGCAACAGCCAGGTATGCTTGACACAGAGGGTCTTCTTCTCTTACCCTCTTACACTCACCCTCTCTGTCCCTTCTCTTCTCCCTCTCTTCAAGTATCCCTGGCCAGCCCCTCCCCTCCTCTCTACTATCTCCTCTCCCCATCTTATCTTCTCTTCTTCCTTCCCTTCCACCATCCCTCTCCCCCTCCTTCCTCCCCTCCCTTCCCCCCTCTCTCTCTCTCTCTCTGCCTTTCTCTGTCTCTACTCCCTTCTCTCTCTCTCTCTCTCTCTCTCTCTCTCTCTCTCTCTCTCTCTC
>NW_021625324.1:0-7340 GCF_004785775.1 Grammomys surdaster
CTGCTGGCGGGAGGTTGCGCGGGACAACTGGTGCCAGAAACCCGGGACACTTGACCTTGCCATCGTCAGCACCTTGGAGGACCCCTCGATAGAGGAGGATTCAGAACTGCAGGGGTGAGTTCGGAGAGGTATGTCTATTCCTGAAATATTCGGGTTGTGCTTGGCTGTCATTTTCATGGTGCTTGTTTTGCTCTGTCTTCGCGGTGGCCATTGTTAGTGGCAAAGTAGTCTGAAGTAAATAGCCAGTGACACTGGTCTTGTCTCTTTCTCCCTCCTGTAGATAAAGGTGGGACAAAGTTCCTCTTGACTTCCCGGCCGTTAGTCGGACGTAGATAAGCCGCGGGCTGGGCCGCTGTTACTTTCACTTTTGAGACGGTACTAAGGCGGACGTAGATAAGCCGCGGCCGTCATGGGTTCATCACAGTCAGTAATCACTACTTTAGAGGCCGTACTCAAACAGCGGGATATTAAAATTGCTAACAGGACTTTGAGGAACTTCATAAAAGAGGTGGATCGAGTTGCCCCCTGGTTTGCCGTCTCTGGGTCTTTGGCTCTCCCCTCTTGGAATAAACTGGGAAAGGACTTAGAAAGGCACCGCGATGACAATGATTTGAGTAACGGCACAGTTGCGATCTGGAAACTTATTAAGAACTGCCTACAAGATGAAAACTGTAAGATAGCCATAAGGAAAGGACAGGCTACGCTAGAAGATGTTCAGGATAGCATGTCAGAAACCGAACGCAGTGAGAGGATGGGCGCGCGTAGGAAAAAGGTACTGAAACAAAAGGAAAAGGAACACCCTTCAGCTGAAGAAAAGAACCCTCCTAAAAAAGGAGAGATACCCCCTAATGGGAAAAGCTCGCTTTACCCCAACCTAGAGGCACTGACTATCGACAGTGCAGAGACTTCCTCTGGGGACTCCAGTGAGGAGTCATTAGATTCTACAGAGGAGGCAGAGTTAGACAAGGAAGCAGCAGAGTACGAGGCAGAGAGATACCATCCTGATGAGCGTAGAATCAGAAAGCCTCTGAAGAAGCCCCCTAAGAAAACGGTTCCCTCGGCCCCCTCAATTCCTCCTCCCCCATACGCTCCTCACTCGGGATATTCCCTGCTCTCAGAGAAAGTCAGGAAGAAGCTCAGGACAGCTTTCCCTGTTTTTGAAACAGAAAATGGAGGGCGAGTGTACGCTCCTGTAGACTTTACTCAACTAAAAGAATTGGCCGAATCAGTTCGTAAATATGGGCCCAACGCCAATTTTACTTTGGTACAATTAGATAGACTTGCCAGCAATGCCTTAACTCCCGCAGATTGGCAAGTGATTGTTCAAGCAGCCCTTCCCAGCATGGGTCAATACATGGAATGGAAGGCATTATGGTACGAAGCCGCACAAATACAGGCTCGCGCCAACGCTGTCGCTCTCACTCCTGAACCGAGGGAATGGACAATGGACTTGTTGACAGGCCAGGGAGCCTATGCTGCAGACCAAACCCATTACCACTGGGGAGCCTACGCTCAGGTTGCAGCTACAGCCATTAAGGCATGGAAGGCACTCTCCAAGAAAGGAGAGGGCAACACACAACTTACCAGGATAGTTCAGGGGCCTCAAGAATCTTTCTCAGACTATGTGGCTAGAATGACAGAGGCAGCGGGGCATATTTTTGGAGATACTAGTCCGATGGAGCCTCTGATTCAACAATTAATCTTTGAGCAAGCCACACAAGAATGTCGTGCAGCCATTGCCCCACGAAAACATAAGGGGTTACAAGACTGGCTGCGGGTTTGTCGTGAGCTTGGTGGACCCCTTACTAACGCCGGATTGGCGGCAGCCATTCTCCAGTCACAGAGACGCCCAGTTGATAAAACTAATCTTAAGGTCTGTTATAGGTGTGGCAAGCCTGGTCATTTTAAGAGAGATTGCCCCACGGCTAACAGGAAACCAGGTGTTCCCTCGCTCTGTGACAGATGTGGCAAAGGATACCATAAGGCCAGTTCATGCCGTTCCATTAGAGACATGAAGAGCCGGCTTCTCCCTCCTTTAGATGACAAAAAAAAACGGAGTGGCGGGCCCTTGGTCCCAGGGCCCTCAAAGATATGGGATCCGTTGGCCAAAACCCAGGAAGTTCAGGAGAGAGAACGATCAGAGTCCTCCCAGGGCGACCGTGCCGATTGGACCTGCGCGCCGCCTCCGATTTCCTATTAATCCCTCAGATGGGAGTCCAGCCAGTCCCAGTTGAACCTGTAATGTTAACCCCTGGGGCCCTGGGACTTATATTGGGCCGAGCGTCACTTACACTAAAGGGCTTGATAGTCTTGCCAGGCATAGTAGACACTCAACATTCTACTGAATTGCAAGTCTTGGCCTCTAGCCCAAAAGGAGTGTTCTCCATCAGCAAGGGTGATCGTATTGCCCAATTATTGCTTATGCCAGGTATGGAAGATGAGACAGAAACAGACACAAGACAGATTGGCTCCTCAGGAAATGATTCTGCTTATCTGATGATATCATTAAATGAAAGACCCAAATTAATCCTAAAGGTACAGGGAAAAAGCTTTGAGGGAATTATGGATACCGGAGCGGACAAAAGTATTATATCCACACAATGGTGGCCCAAAACATGGCCTGTTACTGAGTCCTCCCATTCCCTACAGGGGCTAGGGTATCAATCTAGTCCTACCATCAGTTCTACTGCTTTGTATTGGGAGGCACCTGATGGTAGGAAAGGAAGATTTATTCCTTATGTGCTCCCTCTTCCTGTTAATCTTTGGGGAAGAGATATTTTTACAAGGTATGGGCTTCACCCTGTCCAATGAATATCCTATAGAGTCACCCCATATCACCTCGTATTCCTCACAGGCTAAAGCAATGATGACGAGAATGGGATACAAACAAGGAAGTGGTTTGGGCAAGTTTAGCCAAGGAAGGGTCAAACTTATTTCACCCTCCAACAAACAAGATAGAAAAGGTCTGGGTTTTTCCCAGGGGCCGTTGAGGGATTCCTGCCCATACCTTGGAAAACAGAGGATCCGGTGTGGGTTCCTCAATGGCCACTATCCTCTGAAAAATTAGAGGCCATCACAGAATTAATAAAAGAACAGATGACCCTTGGCCATATTGAAGTTTCTACTTCGCCTTGGAATACACCCATTTTTGCAATCAAGAAGAAATCTGGGAAATGGCGGTTGTTACACGACCTCCGGGCAATTAATGAACAGATGAATTTGCTGGGCCAAGTGCAGAGAGGGCTCCCCGTCCTTTCTGCTCTTCCAAAAGACTGGTCTCTTCTCATAGTGGACATTAAAGACTGCTTTTTTTCCATTCCACTGTGTGTTCAAGATAGACCTCGGTTTGCCTTTACACTGCCTGCTATTAATCATGCTGGCCCAGATAAACGGTTTCAATGGAAGGTTTTGCCTCAGGGCATGGCTAATAGCCCCACCATCTGCCAGACTTTTGTGCAAGCTGCTTTAGAGCCTTTACAACAACAATTTCCTGCCATTCTTATTCTTCATTATATGGATGATATTTTGATTGCTCATAAAGAGGTTCAGACTCTGAAGAGGGTTTATCCACAGTTATCATACCTGTTAGGGCGATGGGGTTTACAAATAGCTACAGAAAAGGTGCAACTGTTTAGTACAGGAGAATTTCTAGGAACATCTATCTTTCCCACTTGTATACGTCCTCAAAAGGTTGAGATCCGCAGAGATTGCCTCCGCACCCTTAATGATTTCCAAAAACTGCTGGGAGATATAAATTGGATCAGGCCATTTTTAAAGATCCCCACAGTAGAACTTAAGCCTCTGTTCGCCATTCTTGAAGGGGACCCACATATTTCTTCGCCCAGAAGTTTTACCCCTGCAGCCCGTCAGGCTTTGCAATTAGTCGAAGATGCATTACAGGATGCACAACTTCAGCGTATTGATCCCTCTTTACCTTTTGCTCTATGTATTTTAAAAACAGCGAGTCTACCGACGGCTGTTTTGTGGCAACAGGGACCACTATTATGGATTCACCCTAATATATCCCCAAACAAAAGAATTGATTGGTATCCAGGGGTGGTTGCACAACTTGCATGTAGGGGTGTTAAGGCAGCCATTACTCATTTTGGAATTGAGCCAGCCACCCTTTTTGTGCCTTATACAGCTGCCCAAATACAAATTTTAGCCGCTTCTTCTGATGATTGGGCAATATTAGTGTCTACCTTTCTAGGAAAAATTGATAATCATTATCCTAAACATCCCATATTACAATTTGCATCGAGACAGTCCCTTGTATTTCCTAGAGTTACTTCTACAGGCCCCATCAAAGGAGGGCTTGTCGTCTATACTGACGGATCTGCCACTGGCATAGGGGCATACGTGGTGGATGACAAGGTGGTATCCAAACATTATGCTATAACATCTCCTCAAGTGGTTGAATGCATGGTCGTATTAGAGGTTCTTGAGATTTTTCCAGGTCCCCTTAACATTGTTTCTGACTCTGCTTATGTGGTGAATGCAGTGAATCTCCTAGAAGTAGCGGGGGTTATTAAATCTTCTAGCCCTGTACATGACATCTTTTTGAAAATTCAACAAGCTTTGTTACAAAGGAGAGCCCCAGTGTTTATTACACATATTCAGGCTCATTCTGGACTCCCCGGACCTATGAGCAGAGGCAACGAGCTGGCAGACAGGGCCACAAGGGTGATGGCTATGGTCCTATTGTCCCCCTTAGATCTGGCAAAGAATTTTCATAATACTTTTCATGTAACGGCAGAGACTCTACGACGCCGTTTTTCTATCACCAGAAAAGAGGCAAGAGATATTGTTGTGCAATGCCAGAATTGCTGTGAATTCTTATCAATCCCTCATGTGGGAATTAATCCCAGGGGCATACAGCCGTTACAAATTTGGCAAATGGATGTGACTCACATACCTTCTTTTGGGAAGTCACAATATCTACATGTCTCCATTGATACCTGTTCTGGAGTTCTGTCAGCTACACCACTGACGGGGGAAAAAGCTTCCCACGTAATTCAACACTGTCTTGAGGCATGGAGTGCTTGGGGCCAACCTAAGATTCTAAAAACGGATAATGGACCAGCTTATGTGTCCAAAAAGTTTTCCAAGTTTTGCAGGCAGATGGGGGTTACTCATCTGACAGGTCTACCTTATAATCCACAAGGACAAGGCATTGTCGAACGTGCACATCGTACTTTGAAGACTTATCTATTAAAACAGAAAGGGGGAATGAAAGACATCCTTCCCCCAGTTCCCAGAGTAGCCATATCTATGGCACTCTTTACTCTCAATTTTTTAAATTTAGATGATCATGGTCGCACAGCGGCTGACCGCCACTTCGCAGAACCTGATCGACCAAAGGATCTAGTGAAATGGAAAGATGTTCTGGCTAATAAATGGAAAGGACCGGATCCTATTTTGATAAGATCCAGGGGAGCTGTTTGTGTTTTCCCACAGAATGAAGAAAGCCCATTTTGGATCCCAGAGAGATTAACAAGGAAGGTCGGAGAACCGGACCAAGATGCTGCCAGCGACCAACAGCCCAGTGATGCTGTGGATCCTCCATCTCTGGGTTCCTAGTATTTTGGGGGTTCAGAGATGGGCCATAATGAATACATTCCCTATTCCTATGCCAGTGATGCATAATGCTCAGGTGTTTCCATGCTTTTTTGCGACCAATAAGACGCTGTGGAAACTAACAATAGTTATGTTTTGAAGGGGAGCCTATGTTTTATGATCATTCCCTCCCCTAATAAAACCAGTCAGTATATCCAAATTTATAACCAGTCCACAGCATGGTTGCTAATCCCTTTGATCAATGGCTTCTTTGTGGCATTAACAGAAGCTGCACAGATTTATCTTCCATGGTTATGATTAATGGAGGCAAGGCTGCCAAAGGACAGTTAAAATACGATTGGAAAGGACGGGCAGGGTCAAGAAGTGTTTCCTGGATGACCTCAGTCATTTCTTATTCTCCTTTTAGGGAGTTGGCCTTTAAACCCACACCAGTATGTGTTTGGCCCCCTTTTATCTGGCTTGTTAGTAATGATAGTACTATTTGGAAAGATACCCTACGATGTATTCCTAAAATTTGTTTTTATAGACTTTGTTGGAATGCTACTGCCTTTCCTTTTGCTTTGGTAATTTGGCTACCTAGATTTGTATCTGTGCCGGTAGAGGCGCCTAATAGTTTAAGCACTTTTAGAGTGAAGAGAGATTTTGGTATCTCTGCCATTATAGTTGCCATCATTGCCACAACAGCTGTGGCTGGCGCAGTTACCACCTCTGCTTTGGCCCTTTCCTCTTCAGTACAGACAGTAGACACTATTAATCATCTGTCTGCCTCGGTCACGTCAGCACTAGATGAACAGGTCTCTGCCAACTCACAAATCCTGGGAAGATTAATGCTAGTGAATCAACGCATTGACCTCGTTCAGGAACAGATTGACATGTTGTGGCAATTAGCCCAATTGGGCTGCGAACAAAAAATGGCGGGACTTTGTGTTACCTCTATTCAATATGAAAATTATACTAGAGCAGCAAATTTTTCTAAAACTTTATCTCAGTTTTTATTACAGAATTGGACTGTAGAGTTTGAAGAGACGCTTCGGAAGTTACGCTTTGCGATTATAGAAGTGAATTCTACCAGACTTGATTTGTCCCTGACCGAAGGACTGTCTACATGGATCTCTTCAATATTTTCTTATTTTAAAGAATGGGTGGGGGTGGGTCTTTTCGGAGCCTTGCTCTGCTGTGGGCTGGCGCTCGTGTTGCGGCTCCTTTGCAAGCTCAGGTCACAGTGACAACAGGATAAGGTGGTGATTGCCCAGGCACTTGTAGCACTGGACTAAGGGACTGAATAGCCATGATTAACAACCGCCCCAAAGACCTGTTAAGACAAGGCCATAATCTGTAATACCATCTCCTCCCCCTGCCAAATGGCCCTGGCACCTCTGGGAGTTTTTCTCCATTGCACAAGAGTTGGGCATTTTGGCTTCCCTAATTCTTTCTCTCTATCTGTCCCAGGAACCAAATCCAGACTCAAGAAGGGCTCGGGTTCCCATTGCACCTTGAGGACTGTGATATGGTTGTTCTCACACTCGTTAAGCTCGGGAGGGCTCGAGTTCCCATTGCACCCCGAAGTGAGTGTAGAGACACGGGCCTGCCTCACTTATTGAGGAGGAGAAAATCTAGACCTCTCTCCTTTTGATTGGTTTGTGTCTGCCCGGCCTGAACTCTTTCACTTTTCTATGGCCTCTTCTTAGGGTCACTTTTAAATAAAAAGGGGGCAGATGTGGGAAGCTATCCTTATCACATCATTGCCATTAACAAGTCTGTGC
>NW_021625325.1:0-6011 GCF_004785775.1 Grammomys surdaster
AATGACTTCATGAAATTCTTAGACAAATGGATGGAACTAGAAAATATGATCCTGAGTGAGGTAACTAAATCACAAAAGAACACACATGGTATGCACTCACTGATAAGTGGATATTAGCTCAAAAGCTCGCAGTACCCAAGATACAACTCACAGACCACATGAAGCTCATGAACCAAAGTGTGTGTGCTTTGGTCCTTCTTAGAAGGAGTAACAAAACACTCATGGGAGCAAATATGGAGACAAAGCATGGGACAGAAACTGAAGGAGGGGCCATGCAGAGACTGCTCCACCTGGATATCCATCCCTTGTGCAAAGATGGATGCTGATGTGGATGCCAGGAAGTGCATGCTGACAGAAGCCTGATACAGCTGTATCCTTAGAGGTCTGTGAGAACCTGAAATATACAAAGGCAGAGGCTCACAGCTAATCATTGAACTGATCATGGGGTTCCCAATAGAGGAGCTAGAGAGAAGACTGAAGGAGCTGAAGGGGTTTGCGGTCCCATAAGGAGAGCAACAATACCAACCAACCAGAGCTCCCAGGGTCTAATCCACCAGCCTGGGAGCACAAAGGGAGGGACCCATGGCACCAGCTGTATATGTAGGGGAGGATGGCCTTGTTGCACATAGGAGGGAGATGAAATCCTTGGTCCAGTGAAGGCTGGATGCCCTAGTGTGGGGAAATTCGTGGGTAGAGAGGTGGGAGTGGGAATGTGGGTGGGGGCACATTCTCATAGAAGCGGGAAGAGGTGGGATGGGATAGGGGCTCCTGGGTGGGGGAGAATGGAGAAAGGGGATCACATCTGAAATGTAAATAAAATATCCAATAAAAAAAAAGAAAAAAAGACATGTTCAACATCCTTAGTCAACAGGGAAATGCAAATCAAATCGGTCCTGAGACTCTGTCTTACTCCCCTCAGAATGGCTAAGATCAAAAACTCAAGTGATAGTACATGCTGGCAAGGATGTACTTGGTGGGAGAGAATGCACATAGCTCTGCTGTCTGAGGTAATTTAGTCTCACCTACTAAGGCCTAAATTCCCTGCCAGTAGATCCATTACTTGTGGGCTTGTTTTAATACCTAGAATGAGTGTGTTTTCTCATGATTTTGTCTAAGTATCTTTAAGATTCACCCTCTACACATGAAAAGCAGCTAAGAACATTCTTAGGAATAGTCATATTCTGGAGGAAATGGGTCCCCAACTCTCAAGTCATTTCAAGCCTTTTTATCAGGCTCTGCAGGGAGACTATCAGAGATTTCTGACCTGAAAACAAATCAATAGAGAACAACTGGTATGGTAAAGAGTGCCTGAGTTACATTCCAGCTCTGTAACTGCTTGAATGGAGAAGCCCTTTTCTGTCTTTATAGTATAAAGACAGAGTGGGACTAGGGATATTTGCCCAAAAGCTGGGAAACATTAATTTATTTATTTGCCTAAAAGCTCTTTTAAATCTGCAGTCCTTTTGAATATTCCCATAGTTAACTATGGCATATATTATCTTAGCATACTGCTCTACTTGTCACAAACCAGTGCCATTCTTTGTAGAATCTCTTTATTATTACTAAAATAAAATCGGCATGCTGCTAAACAAATCATTTGTGAGCTATATTTTGTGTTCCAGCAGCTTTCAGAAGCAAGGCATGGGAAAAATCTTGTTTTATAAGGAGAGAGAGAGAGAGAGAGAGAGAGAGAGAGAGAAAGGGGAGAGAGAGGGAGAGAGAGAGGAGAGAGAAAGGAGAGAGAGAGCAAGAGAGAGAGACAGAGAGACAGAGAGACAGAGAGACAGAGAGAGAACACCAAAGAAACTAGCAAAAGCCTCCCCACTTCTCTACACATTTGTTGGAGTATGACTTCAGTCATTGTGTTGTGGTGTAGAGAAAGCCAGTCTTGGAATCACAATGATGTGGGTTATTTAAGACTCATAGGGCTTTTCTTGGCTCTAGCTAAGTTTACCTTTTAAAAAGTAGAGTGTTAGACAATCATGGTAACTTGAACTACCCTGTTAAGTAAAACAAACCAATTTTTAAAAGAAGTGTATATATTTTCTCTTGGGAATGGAATCCATGGGGCAAAAGGCATGAAAGTCAAAGAGTGACCAATTGGAATGAAGAAATGGAAAGGTGGTGGGGATAAGAAAGGGAAACATACTCCCATTGCTTGGTCCTTTTTGCTGGGGCAGACTTGAAGCTGCTCCTGTGAAGACACCATGTCCTGACCCATTTCAGAGGAACTACTGTACTTAGAACAATGGAGGAACCACTGTACTCAGAGCAGCAGAGGATCTGCTACACTCAGAGCAGTCAAGGAAGCTGGATTCCCAAGTGGCTCTAACATACCTAGGATCAAAGGATTTCAGGATCCCAGAGGCAGCCTGAGTCCCAGGAGCTCTTTTACCCAGGATCTCAGGATCAAATGATCACAGAGACAGCTGGACCCTGAGGAGTTCTGACAAAACCGAGATAACAGGAGAGACAGGTTCCAGTCAGAGACAGTGAGTGCAGATAGCACTAGAGATAACCAGATGGCAAAAGGCAAGCACAAGAATATAAGCAACAGAAACCAAACTTACCTAACATCATGAGAATCCAGTACTCCCATCATAGCAAGTCCTGGATACTCCATGAGACCGAAAAGCAAGATTCAGATTTAAAATCACTTCTCATGTTGATGATGGAGGAATTTAAGAAGGACAAAAATAACTCCCTTAAAAGAAACTTAAGAGGACACAGGTAAACAGGTAGAAGCCCTTAAAGTGGAAACACAAAAATCTCTTAAAGAATTACAAGAAAACACAACCAAATAGGTGAAGGAATTGAACAAAAATATCCAGGATCTATAAATGGAAGTAGACACAATAAAGAAATCACAAACAGAGACTACCCTGGAGATAGAAAATCTAGGAAAGAGATCAGGAGTCATAGATGCATGAATCACCAATAGAATACAAGAGATAGAAGAGAGAATCTCATGTGCAGAAGATACCATGGAAAACATTGACACAACTGTCAAAGAAAATGCAAAATGCAAGAATCTCCTAACCCAAAACATCCAGGAAATCCAGGACACAATGAGAAGACCAAACCTAAAGATAATAGGTTTAGATGAGAGTGAAGATCGCTAACTTAAAGGGCCAGTAAATATTTTCAACAAAACTAGAGAAGAAAACTTACCTAACTTAAAGAGATGCCCATGAACACATAAGAAGCCTATAGAACTCCAAATACACTAGGCCAGAAAGGAAATTCCTCTCATCTCATATTAATCAAAACATCAAAAGCACAAAACAAAGAAAGAATATTAAAAGCAGTACAGGAAAAAGGTCAAGTAACATATAAAGGCAGGCCTATAAGAGTTACACCAGAGACTATAAAAGCCAGAATATCCTGGACTGATGTCATACAATGCTAAGAGAACACAAATGCCAGCCCAGACTACTATACATAGTAAAACTCTCAATCACTATAGATGGAGAAAACAAAATATTCCTTGACAAAACCAAATTTACACAATATCTTTCCACTAATCCAGCCCTACAAAGGATAATAGATGAAAAACTCCAACACAAGTAGGGAAACTACAACCTAGAAAAAGCAAGAAAGGAATCTTACAACAAACCCAAAAGAAGGTAGCCACACAAACATAATTCCACATCTAATAACAAAAATAACAGGAAGCAACAATCACTTTTCCTTAATATCTCTTAACATCAATGGACTCAATTCCCAAACAAAAAGACAGACTAACAGACTGAATACTTAAACACGACCCAGCATTTTGCTGCATACAGTGACAAAGACAGACACTATCTTAGAGTAAAAGGCTGGAAAACAATTTTCCAAGCAAATTGTACCCAGAAAAAAGCTGGAGTAGCCATTCTAATATAGAATAAAATCAACTTTAACCCCCCCCCAAAAAAAAGATAAGAAAGGACACTTCATACTTTGAGAAAATTAACAAGATAGATAAATCCTTAGCCAGACTAACCAGAGGGCACACAGACAATATCCAATTAATAAAATCAGAAATGAAAGGGGAGGCATAACAACAGAAACCGAGGAAATTAAAAAAAATCATCAGATCCTACTACAAAAACTTATACAAACAAAATTGGAAAATCTGGATGAAATGGACAATTTACTAGACAGATACCAGGTACCAAAGTTAAATCAGGAGCAAATAAACCATCTAAACAGTCCCATAATCCCTACAGAAATAGAAACAGTCATAAAAAATCTCCCCACCAAAAAAAAAAAAAAAAAGCCCAGGACCAGATGGTTTTAGTGAAAAAATTCTATCAGATCTTCAATGAAGACCTAATATCAATTCTCTTCATACTATTCCACAAAATAGAAACAGAAGGAACACTACCAAATTCACTCTATGAAGCCACAATTACGCTCATACCTAAACCACACAAAGACCCAACAAAGAAAGAGAATTTCAGATCAATCTCCCTTATGAATATCAATGCAAAAATACTCAATAAAATTCTTGCAAACCAACTCCAAAACACATCAAAACAATTATCCATCATGATCAAGTGGGGGGCTTTACCTCAGGAATGCAGGGATGGAAATCGATCAATGTAATCCACTATATAAACAAACTCAAAGGGGAAAAAAACCACATGATCATCTCACTAGATGCTGAGAAAGCATTTGACAAAATTCAACACACCTTCATGATAAAAGTCTTGGAAAGATCAGGAATCCAAGGCCCATACCTAAACATTGTAAAAGCAATATACATCAAACCAGTACCCAACATCAAACTAAATGGAGAGAAACTTGAAGCAATTCCACTAAAATCAGGAACTAGGCAAGGCTGCCCACTCTCTCCCTACCTATTCAATATAGTACTGGAAGTCCTAGCCAGAGTAATTAGGCAGCAAACGAAAGTCAAAGGGATACAAATAAGAAATGAAGAAGTCAAAATATCACTATTTGCAGATGATATGATAGTATACTAAAGTGACCCCAAAACATCCACCATAGAACTCTTAAACCTGATAAACAACTTCAACCAAGTGGCTGGATATAAAATTAATTCAATCAAATCAGTAGCCTCCCTCTATTCAAAAGATAAACAGGCTGAGAAAGAAATTAGGCAAATAACACCCTTCACAATACTCACAAACAATATAAAATACCTTGGTGTGAATCTAATCAAGCAAGTAAAAAATCTGTACGACAAGAACTTCATGTCTCTGATGAAAGAAATTGAAGATGATCTCAGAAGATGTTTCCAACTCCTATGCTCATGGATTGGCAGGATTAATATAGTAAAAATGGCCATCTTGACAAAAGCAATCTGCAGAGTCAATGCAATCTCCATCAAAAAATTCCAACTCAATTCTTCATAGAGTCAGAAAGAGCAATTTGCAAATTCATTTGTAATAACAACAACAACAAAAACCCAGGATAACAAAAACTATTCTCAACAATAAAAGAACTTCTGGGGGAATCACCATCCCTGACCTCAAGCTGTACTATAGAGCAATAGTGATAAAAACAGTGAAAAGTTCCTGAACAGAACTCCAATGGCTTATGCTCTAAGATCAAGAATGGAACCTCATAAAATTCCATAGCTTCTGTAAAGGAAAGGACACTGTCAGTAGGACAAAACGGCAACCAGCATATTGGGAAAAGATTTTTACAAATCGTACATTAGATAGAGGGCTATTAGCTAATATATACAAAGAACTCAAGACAATCTAATAGCCCTATTAAAAATGGAGTACAGAGTTCAACAAAGAATTTTCAACTCAGAAATATCGAATGGATGATAAGCACCTAACGCAATGTTCAACATCCTTAGTCATCAGGGAAATACAAATCAAAACAACCCTGAGATTCCACTTCATACCAGTCAGAATGGCTAAGATCAAAAACTCAGGGGCTAGGAGATGCTGGAAAGGATGTAGAGACAGAAGAACACTTCTCTGTTGTTGGTGGGATTGCAAACTGGTACAACCACTCTGGAAATCAGTCTGGAGGTTCCTCCGAAAATT
>NW_021625326.1:0-3565 GCF_004785775.1 Grammomys surdaster
ACTCCTCTACTCCTCTACTCCCCTACTGCTCTACTTTTCTATAGAAGGGAAATCTTGGGTATTTATACCCTTTACCACGTGACTTGCCCTCGTGGACAATCTCAACTGAAGCCACTACATCACGTGTCTTGTAGCCATGGATACCAGGAGCACCTGGCAGCTGGGGACACTAAACAGTGTAACAAGATGTTTATCAGAGTGCGCTCAGCTATTGCAGGCTGTTAAAACAAGTCTCTTGTCAGAGTATATGTCTCGAGATGGCTGTAAAGATGATAGCCACTTTCGGCTAAGAGTCGGCTCCCAACAGGTCCCCCTTTTTAAATTTGTTTTCAAAAGGGAAGGCTGGGAAAACTTACGGAAACCGTGTCTGTCTTAGGTTGGAACAAAGGACCCCAGTCTCTCTTTCTCGTCTCTGGATACTCAACAGTCATTGGTTGAGCTCTTGTCTTAGGATGGTGAGGCCTCCCAGTTAGGGGCAAGGGTCTTGAGGTGTTTTTTTATCCGTCATTGACTATCTGGCTTAGCGCGTAAGTTAAGGGTTAATCTTCGTCAGTCTTGATGACAGAGGTTTTAGTCCCCTACTTCTAGCCTGTAATAATGGACCTGTATGGGTTTTATTTGTGTAACGTCTATCTGTTGTAGTACAAAAGCCATCAGTTTGTTGAGCAGCATGATCTCGAGAGACAAGAGACTTAGTAATGTCTGAATGGTTAGCGCAAATATAACACTCTTTTTAAGGGTAGTATATAACTTTTTCTGTTGGAGGAGTAAAAAGTATAAGTCTCTTCTATTCTATAACACTATTTTATAAATCTAATCTATATAAGTACAGAACTGATCATAGCTTTGATCTTAACAAAACAAGTAAGAAAATCTCTATTTCTGTCCCAATCAATCTCAAACCTAAAACACAACTATAGTAACTATGGTAATGGGTTTTCTCTAGGGTTTAAACAATGTATCACTAAATCATAAATCAGGGAACCAAGAGTCTAATAGAGCCACCCTGGAGGCGTGGGTGGTGATGTCTTCTTCCGCACTGAGAAGAGCCACCCTGGAGGTGTGGGTGGTGATGTCTTCTTCCGCACTGAGAAGAGCCACCCTGGAGGTGTGGGTGGTGATGTCTTCTTTTACACTGAGAAGAGTCTAAGTCAGGTATATTGGTTGATTCGCTCTAGTGAAGCATCTTCATGTTTTCTGTAAAGGAAAAATACGTTTCTCAGGGGGTTTCTCTTCTCTGGATTTGTTATTATTGTCTATTTGTTTGATCAGTCTCTCTGGCAGCCATCGTGTGGCATCTGCCGTTTGGGAATATATGTAGACAGATCTTCTTCTCCAGATAAGCACTGGATCTGGCCCATTCTAGGTTTTAGTTAATGGGTCTTTCTAGAGGACTGTTGTAAAATTCTTTTTGGTATTAGGATGTCAGAATCTATCTGTAGCAGATTTTCTTTTAGAATCTAAAGATTTATGATTAGTAGGAATCAATGGAAGTAACAACAGTTGAGCTATCTTCTTTCCTGTAGGAATAGTGACTATATTTTGTATTGTCTTGGCCATTACTTTAATCTCACCTTGATAATCATTGTCTATAACTCTAGGAAAAATTTGTAGTCTTTCTATAGTAGCACTGTTTCTTTTCACTATCAGGCCAAACACATTTGGATAGAGTGGTCCAAACACTCTAGTGGGTAAGGCCTGAGGTCTCATTTCTGGAGTTAATATTGTGTGGGTGGCAGAACTGAGGTCTAGTCTTGTACTTTTTGGTGTTGTTCGACTAAGTTTTGAAAGGGGTTGTTGTTTGTCGGTATGAAACTGACTGTCCCATAAGCCTGTTTTGGCTTGTATTGGTTCGGGGCCTGGGGCTGGCCCCTGTTCTCGTTTCCCTGATTATAGGAAAGGGTGTTTCTTTGTGTATCTGTCTTGGACCTATATTCACTAGCCCAATGTCTTCTACGTTTGCAACGTGGGCATAGCCCAGGCTGTTTTCTGGGCTGTCTCTGGGTTAACTCATTTTCTGTTTTGTAATATTTTGAAAAGTGTCCAGGCTTGTCACATTTAAAACAGGCCTTTTTGTCTCTACTTGTCAAAAAGTCTCTTACTGATTGTCCTTGCATGGCGGCTGTCATAGCTAAGCCCTGTTGGTAGGAGGGCCCTATATCAGAACAGAGTCTGATATACCCAGTAAGGTCTGTCTTTTTCCTGTAGGGTCTAATGGCTGCTTGGCAGGCAGAATTGGCATTTTCATATGTAAGTTGTTTCACATAATCTATACCTGTCTCTACATTATCAAAAATCTTCTCTGTTGTTGTCATTAATCGATGAACAAAATCAGAAAATCGTTCATCAGGCCCTTGTCTGACTGAGGTCAAAGATGTACCAGGGTCTCCCTTTACTGGGAGTTTGTGCCAAGCCTTCATGGCCGCATTTTGAATTTGAGCGAATAAGCCTGGGTCATATTGTATCTGGTTATCACTAGAAGCAAATTGTCCTTCTCCTACTAAGGCATCAAAGGACCAACCATTACCTGCCTGAATGTTTCTCCTAGCTGTCTCTTTATAATTCTCATGATACTCTGATTTCTAAATAAGATAGTCACCACCACTAAGAACTGTTCTCACTAGAGTATCTCAATCACCAGGAGTCAGCCACTCCTCTGCAACAGATTCTAAGATTGCAAGAGTAAAGGGAGCAGTGGCACCATATTGTGACACTGAATTTTTTAATTCTTTAATAATTTGAAAGTTAAACCCTGTGTGATGTCTCTAGGCAACTCTTTGAGCGTCTCTAGTCTCTGATACAGGGAAAACCTTAACCTCTCCCTCCTCTGGCTGATCTGTGGCTGAACTGAAACCAGAGGACAGGGGCTGCCTTTGGACTCCAGGTTGAGGAACTCGAGGACCTGAGGAATTTTCCTTGTCCTCTCGAGACCTCTTCCCTGTCTTTAATTTTTGTATCTGATTAATTAAGTCCTGATACTCTTTCTCTAACTCTATTTGTTGTTTAAGGAGAGAAATTTGTTGTTTAAGAAAAGAAATTTTGTCCTGCAACTCCTTTCTGTGATCTTCAACCACCATCTCCATAGCAGGAGCATCTGGAGGTGGAGGAGCACAGGGAGGGGGCCTTCGGGAAGAAGGCCATTCAGGATCAAAATATTTGGCTGTCTCTTCTTCTAGGTCAGCACAATCTGGGTCTGACAAATTGATTATTTTAACCTTTGGTCCTATTTTGGATTCTATGTGTTTCTTTTTCTTTTGGGCATGAAAGGCAACATTTAAACAGCGAAACAAAAGCAGACAATTGATACACGTAAACAGCAAGCAACAGAACAAAACCAGAGAGTTGAGTTCAGGCTGACTTATTTCTTGTCCCATTATTACTATGACTTACTGGTCTCCACACGGCAGTTTTCTGTGGCAATCACCTCTGTTTCACCTCTGAATTTTCAGTCGATCCTCCTTCCAGTAACGTCCCTCACTGGGTCTCTGGTTCTTGCTGCCGCACGTCTGGGCGCCACTTTGTAATTGCCGTTTTTTTTGTAACGGCCGTCAGGTTCTGTTACTTT
>NW_021625327.1:0-1337 GCF_004785775.1 Grammomys surdaster
TAATAACCAATTCTGTCAACATTTTTATTTAAAAACCATTTTGTCAACTTCCGGTTTGGGACCGAGCCTAGAGCAGGTCGCAGGCAGCAGCTCCGTACCCAACCGCAGAAAACCAAGAAAAACAGGGACTCCCAGGAGCTTGAACTCACGCAGCATCCCAGGTAAGGAAAAAGCAGCACTCACCACAAACAGGGAGCAACAGGGACCCACTGGGACCCAGGAATTCGCTCCTGGCCTGGAGCGGGCTCCATCAGGTCGGGGCCCAAGCACTCGCGGATCCCGGGAGGCAGCTCTGCACCCAATCTCGCAGACTCCAGAGGAAGCAGGGCTCGCAGGACCTCTGTGCCAAGTAGGGTCTTGGGCTAGGAGGTGGCAGTGCTTGCCCCCGAACAGGGAGTGGCTAGGACCCACTGGGACCCAGGAGTTCACTCCAGGGCCCGGAGCGTGGGTTCCTTCCGGTCTGTGCCAGAGCAGATCCCGGGAGTCAGCTCTGCACCCAATCTCACAGAACCTAGAGGGAGCGGGGCTCTCCGTGGCTCAAGCTAGCTCAAGCAGTTTCTTAGGCTAGGAGGTGGTAGTGCTCGCCCCCAATCAGGGAACAACTGGGACCCACTGGGACCCACTGGGACCCACTGGGACTCATTGGGATCCAGGAATCCGCTCCTGACCCGGAGCCCCGGCCCCTTCCGGTTTCCACCTGAGCACCGAGCACATCTTGGGCCTCATCTCTAACTCAAGCAGCAAAACCCATCCCAAACAGTTCTGACACAACCTAGATAATAGGAAAGACAGGCCCCAGTCAGAGACAGCTCTGATAGCACAAAGGTGATCCAGATGGCGAAAGGCAAGCGCAAGAACACAAGCACCAGCAACCCAAGGTACTTGCCATTATCAGAACCTAGTTCTCCCACATTAGAAAGTCCTGAACTCCCCATATCACCAGGAAAACAAGAACCAGATCTAAAATCATTTCTAATGATGATGCTAGAGGACTACAAGAAGGAAGTAAATAACACTATCAAAAAACTTGAGGAGAACACAGGAAAACAGGATGAAGTCCTTAAAGAAACACAAAAATCCTTTAAAGAATTGCAAGAAAACACAAACAAACAGATGAAGGAATTGAACAAAACCATCCAGGACATAAAAATGGAAGTGGAAACAATAAAGAAATCACAAAGGGAGACTATCCTGGAGATAGAAAACCTAAAAAAGAAATCAGGAGTCATAGACACAAGCATCACCAACAGAATACAAGAGATAGAAGAAAGAATCTCAGGTGCAGAAGACACCTTAGAAAATATTGACACAACTATCAAAGAAAATGCAAAATGCAA
>NW_021625328.1:0-1337 GCF_004785775.1 Grammomys surdaster
TAATAACCAATTCTGTCAACATTTTTATTTAAAAACCATTTTGTCAACTTCCGGTTTGGGACCGAGCCTAGAGCAGGTCGCAGGCAGCAGCTCCGTACCCAACCGCAGAAAACCAAGAAAAACAGGGACTCCCAGGAGCTTGAACTCACGCAGCATCCCAGGTAAGGAAAAAGCAGCACTCACCACAAACAGGGAGCAACAGGGACCCACTGGGACCCAGGAATTCGCTCCTGGCCTGGAGCGGGCTCCATCAGGTCGGGGCCCAAGCACTCGCGGATCCCGGGAGGCAGCTCTGCACCCAATCTCGCAGACTCCAGAGGAAGCAGGGCTCGCAGGACCTCTGTGCCAAGTAGGGTCTTGGGCTAGGAGGTGGCAGTGCTTGCCCCCGAACAGGGAGTGGCTAGGACCCACTGGGACCCAGGAGTTCACTCCAGGGCCCGGAGCGTGGGTTCCTTCTGGTCTGTGCCAGAGCAGATCCCGGGAGTCAGCTCTGCACCCAATCTCACAGAACCTAGAGGGAGCGGGGCTCTCCGTGGCTCAAGCTAGCTCAAGCAGTTTCTTAGGCTAGGAGGTGGTAGTGCTCGCCCCCAATCAGGGAACAACTGGGACCCACTGGGACCCACTGGGACCCACTGGGACTCATTGGGATCCAGGAATCCGCTCCTGACCCGGAGCCCCGGCCCCTTCCGGTTTCCACCTGAGCACCGAGCACATCTTGGGCCTCATCTCTAACTCAAGCAGCAAAACCCATCCCAAACAGTTCTGACACAACCTAGATAATAGGAAATACAGGCCCCAGTCAGAGACAGCTCTGATAGCACAAAGGTGATCCAGATGGCGAAAGGCAAGCGCAAGAACACAAGCACCAGCAACCCAAGGTACTTGCCATTATCAGAACCTAGTTCTCCCACATTAGAAAGTCCTGAACTCCCCATATCACCAGGAAAACAAGAACCAGATCTAAAATCATTTCTAATGATGATGCTAGAGGACTACAAGAAGGAAGTAAATAACACTATCAAAAAACTTGAGGAGAACACAGGAAAACAGGATGAAGTCCTTAAAGAAACACAAAAATCCTTTAAAGAATTGCAAGAAAACACAAACAAACAGATGAAGGAATTGAACAAAACCATCCAGGACATAAAAATGGAAGTGGAAACAATAAAGAAATCACAAAGGGAGACTATCCTGGAGATAGAAAACCTAAAAAAGAAATCAGGAGTCATAGACACAAGCATCACCAACAGAATACAAGAGATAGAAGAAAGAATCTCAGGTGCAGAAGATACCTTAGAAAATATTGACACAACTATCAAAGAAAATGCAAAATGCAA
>NW_021625329.1:0-2489 GCF_004785775.1 Grammomys surdaster
CTCATGATTCTATCAGCAAGTACCCAATAGGTTGCTCTCTGTATGATCCTGGATCTGTTTGTCTCTTGTCTTTGGTGTCACAGCACCTGGGAGCTGGTCTCACACAATGGGGCCAGGTTTTATCTGGAACATCTACAGTATTGGTTATTTTCCTTGTTGGTGTGACCAAATTCTTTTTTTTTTTCTGGATAAAAATGAGCTCCAATCTTTATTGCATAGAGAAAGAAAAACCTTATACCGTTTTAGTACTAAATGAATTAAACCCGAGTCTGTAAGAAAGCTTTGTTTTCTATAATAAGACTAAGCCTGCCTTGCTATTAAGAAAAAAATCTGTTCTGTCCTATGGTAAGGAGAAGCCTGCTTGCTCCTGTTCTCTCTGTAGCTTATTCCTTTTTTCCCCTTCCTGTTAGCATTCTGCATAATGCTTTCTTAGTATTTTAAGTTGCCTTGTAGTTTCTAAGTTATTCCCTCTGCATTCTCCTAATATTCTTCTCTTTTCCTGCTCTCATGTCACAATAATGCCTTTACTCTCAATACCATTATGCCCAATGCTATACCTTTACTTCTAAGTTCTTCTTGAGTTCAGTTTGGTCTAAAAGGTGTTCTGTTTTTAAAAAGGTGTCTTCAGCTCAGTTTTCTTTTTTTTTTTTTCCTTTTTTTTTTATTGGATGATTTATTTACATTTCCTATGTTGTCCCCTTACCCCATCCCCCACCACCCCCTCGGAACCCCCAATCCCCTCGCCCCTCCTCCTTCTTCTCTGTGGATGTAACCTCTATCTACACCCCCCACTCCCACCTCCCCACCCTCAAAATTCCCACCCCCTGGGGCATCCAGCCTTCATGAGGTCAAGGTTCTCTTCTTCCACCTATGTCCAGCAGGGCCCTCCACTTTTACATATTCAGCTGAAGCCCTGGATCCCCCCCTAAGTGCTCCCAGGCTGGTGGTTTAGACCCTGGGAGCTGTGGTTGGTTGGTATTGTTGCTCTCCTCATGGTGCCACAAACCCTTTCAGCTCCTTCAGTCTTCACTCTAACTCCTCTATTGAGAACCCCATGATCAGTTCAATGGCTAGTTGTGAGCATCTGCCTCTGAATATGTCTGACTCTTGAAGGCCTCTGAGGAGATATCCATATCAGGCTCTTATCAGCATGCACTTCCTGTCTTCCACATCAGCATCTACCTTTGGTGATTGCACATGGGATAGATACTCAGGTGGGGTGGTCTTGAGACGGCCCCTCCTTCAGTTTCTGTCCCTCACTTTGTCTCCATATTTGCTCCCTTGAGTATTTTGTTGCTCCTTCTAAGAAGGACCGAATCACCCTCACTTGGTCTTCCTTCTTTATGGGCTTCATGTGGCCTGTGAGTTGCATCTTGGGCATTTCAAGGTTCTAGGCTAATATCCAATAATCAGTGAGTGAATACCATGTGTCTTCTTTTGTGATTGGCTTACCTCACTCAGGATGATAATTTCTAGTTCCATCCATTTACCTAGGAACCTCTCGAATTCATTGTTTTTAATAGCTGAGTAATACTCCATTGTGTAAATATACCACATTTTTTGAATCCATTCCTCAGTTGAAGGACATCTGGGTTCTTTCCAGCTCCTGGCTATTATAAATAAGGCTGCTATGAACATAGTTGAGCATATGTCCTTATTATATGTTCGAGCACCTTCTGGGTATATGCCTAGGAGTGGTATAGCTGGATCCTCGGGTAATGCTATGTCCAATTTTCTGAGGAACCGCCAGACTGATTTCCAAAGTGGTTGCACCATCTTGCAGTCCCACCAACAATGGAGGAGTGTTCCTCTTTCTCCACACCCTCGCCAGCATCTACTATCACCTGAGTTTTTAATCTTAGCCATTCTGACTGGTGTGAGATGGAATCTCAGGGTTGTTTTGATTTGCATTTCCCTGACGACTAAGGATGCTGAACATTTCTTTAGATGCTTCTCGGCCATTCGAGTTTCTTCCGTTGAAAATTCTTTGTTAAGCTCTATACCCCATTTTTTAATAGGGTAATTTGGTTGTCTGGAGTCTAATTTCTTGAGTTCTTTGTATATATTGGATATTAGCCCTCTATCAGATGAAGGATTGGTAAAGATCTCTTCCCAATTTGTTGGTTGTCGTTTTGTCCTATTGACAGTGTCCTTTGCCTTACAGAAACTTTGCAATTTTATGAAGTCCCATTTGTCAATTCTCGATCTTAGAGCATATGCCATTGGAGTTCTGTTCAGGAACTTTTCCCCTGTGCCCAAGTATTCGAGGCTTTTCCCCACCTTCTCTTCTATTAGTTTCAGTGTATCTGGTTTTATGTGGAGGTCCTTTATCCACATAGACTTGAGCTTTGTACAAGGGGATAAGAATGGATCAATTTTCATTCTTCTACATGTTGTCTTCCAGTTGAACCAGCACCATTTGTTGAAAATGCTGTCCTTTTTCCACTGGACAGTTTTAGCTCCTTTGTCAAAGATCAAGTGACCATAGG
>NW_021625330.1:0-5873 GCF_004785775.1 Grammomys surdaster
CTCATGATTCTATCAGCAAGTACCCAATAGGTTGCTCTCTGTATGATGCTGGATCTGTTTGTCTCTTGTCTTTGGTGTCACAGCACCTGGGAGCTGGTCTCACACAATGGGGCCAGGTTTTATCTGGAACATCTACAGTATTGGTTATTTTCCTTGTTGGTGTGACCAAATTCTTGACAGAGATGACTTAAGGGAGGAGAGCTTATTTGGGAACACAGTTTCAGGGCACATAGTGCATCACTACGTGGAAGCCATGACAGCTGAGTGGCTCTGCAGTGGGACTTGAGGCATGGCTTGTTCACATTTCAGCAGACCGAGAAACAGACAGCTCAGGGTGAAGCCAGAAATAGACACTGTCTTCAAGGCCCATTCCCGAAACCCAATTCAACTGGTTGAATTACAGTCTCAGAATTCTGCAGCTTCCCAAGATAGTTGGAGTCCAGTTGGAGTCCGACTGTTTGAACACATGACCTTAGGGGTTAACTTAGTCTATGATCTATTGCTATGAAGAGACACTATGACCATGGCAACTCTTATAAAGAAAAGCATCGTTTAACTGGGGCTTGCTTAGAGTTCCAGAGGTTTAGTCCATCATCAGCATGGCAGGAAGCATGGTGGCATGCGGGCATATATGGTACTGGAGCTGAGAGTTCTGCATGAGATTAGCAGGTGACAGGAAGAGAGAAAGCCCCTGGGCCTGGCTTGAGTTTTGGAAACCTCAAAAGCCTACCTGCCAGTGATACTCTTTCTCCAACAAGGCCACACCTTCTATTCCTTTCAAATAATACCACTTCCTAAACATGTAAATATATGAACCTATGGGAGGCCAGTCTTATCCAAATCACCACATGGAGAAGGGGATACATTTTGTATCTACACCATAGTACCCATGCTGGACCAGGGTCAGCAATGTCACTGTATTCTGCCTTCATACCCTGGCTCTCTCTCTCTCTCTCTCTCTCTCTCTCTCTCTCTCTCAGTATGAAGTACACCTTAATAAAATGAAAATTACAGTATGGTAAGTACATGAGTCAGTAAAGCTCAGACATGCTTCTACACTGCTGTAGACAGAGACTTCACCCTTGTTCTTCCTTGGCTTTTGATTTCTCTCTGATGCAGTATTTTTCCAGTCTCTATAGTGCTCTGTGTTTTCATTCAAAGGTCTCCTTTCCCAGGCGTGAGCTTCTCTTAGCAGGAATCAAACATCATGCCTCCTGGAGTTCATAGTACATTCCCTATTAAGCCATCTTGCACCTGACAGAGGCATGATCCATGCAGCTTTGAAAGGAACTTCCTCCTTCCTAAAACATGTCATGGAAATTCACCAGAGAGGGAAAACATTGGGTGAACACATCGTTTGATTAGCATGCCAGGTTAATATTCACATATCCTAGAAACCGAAGGGAGTCATGCAATGTCTAGATGGTCAACTTGTTAGCAATTCTATTAATGTTTTAAGTAATACGTATATGGGACATACTGCTTTTAAAAGTGCTTACACTGAATGCAGGCATCATGTTTCAGCTGTCTGTATATACGTACCAGTAAGCTCCTTCCACAGAAAGAAATACTTTTCATTTGCTTGGGAGGGTGTGGAAAGCAAGACCCTGAGAATCTACTATATGTAGGAATTAGGACTTGTGACAATTGTGTCTAAGTTATTTAAAAATGATAAATTCCAGAGACTTGCCTCACCCCTCACAAAAATTCAACCAACCACAGAAAAAAATCCCCATGATAGTTTTTTTTTTTTGTCACAGGGTAACATTAATAGTTATTTTTTAAAAGAAGGAAAACAATGGTCAATAAACATTAAATAAAAAAAATGTTCGATATCTTTAGAGATCAGGAAAATGCAAACCTAAACTACTTTGAGATTCTATCTCACCCCAGCCATTGTCGCTAACATCAAGAAAAAAATACACAGTGTTGTTCCAACTTCTTCCAACTAAAGCTGGAAAGGATATGAGCGAAAAGCTCTTGTTCACTGGTGAGAATGCAAATGTGTGTAACTGTGAGGAAATTAATTTGAACATTTCTGAGAAAAGTGAAAGCAGAGCCACGGTTTTATAGAAAGGACTCTAAATGCTACCTCAGATATACATATATGTATATGTAATGTATATATATATATATGTGTGTGTGTGTGTGTGTGTATGTATGTGTGTGTGTGTATACACATCCATGTTTAAAGATGCACTATTCATGACTGCCAAGAAACGGGAGCTGCCTGAATGTCCATAAAATATGACTGGGTAAGGAAAATGTTAATGTGTGTGTGTATGTGTGTGTGTGTATGTGATATAAATTTTATGAAGCCACAAATAAAAATGAAATCATGATATTCGCAGGATGTATGCAACTGGAAATCATCACGTTAAGTGAAATAGGTTAGATTTAGAATGAGAAATGTTATGTTTTCTCTATTTATGTCAATACCAAATTGAAAATGACAGTTGTGACTATTCAGATGTGAGACAGGGATAGAGGCAAGCAGGAGGGATCAGGGAAGGGAAGATGACCACAGACTGCAAGGCTCCAAGAGTAGTGATAAAGAAGAAGCTCTGTCAGTGGGGGCAGGCATCAGACACAGGCAGACAGGGCACTCCTGCGTTGTTATCCTCTTTATTGAGATGTAATTGACATACCATAAAAACAACCAGCTAAGCTGCACAATTCACTGTGTCTTAGTTCACTCACCAGGCTGTGAGACCATTTCCAGCATGTTTTGGAGGGAAGAAGAACAAAAGATCAAGTATGCATCAACAGTCACCCACATTCCACTTCCCTTCCCCCAGTTTTGCCCTGGACAGTCACTCTTCTGTTTCTCAAGTCTTACTGCCATGCTAGTTCTGAACACTTCACACAGAGAAACCAAACGTGAGTAATCGTTAGAACGTGGCCTTTTCCACTTAGGAAGATGTTTTCCAAGGGTCATGCATTTTGTTGCTTCTATTGCCCCCATTAATTTTGGTTCCTGGGTAATATTTCATTGAGGCATCTATCCATCAGCCATTGACACTTGGGCCATTTCTACTTGCTATCTGTTGTGAGGACAGCCATCCGCACAGTTTTTGTATGGATAAATATTTTCACTCTCTTGGGTGTTTTTCTAGGGATAGGATAGCTTGGTAAACTCTTGGGTGTTTTTCTAGGGATAGGATAGCTTGGTAAACTCTATGATTAGACACTTTTGGAACCAGCAACCTGTTGGCAAAAATCTTTGTTCCCTTTCTCACTCCTGGTACCAATGTATGAGGTTCTCATTTCTCTACAGCATTGGCAGCTCTTCCTGTTTGTCATATGGACTGTCGCCATGCTGGTGGGTGTGATGCCATATGTCACAGTGGTTTTGATTTGCATTTCCTGAGTGACTCAGAATGCTGAGTGGCTTGAGCCTTCCCACGTGCTCACTGGGCATTTATATGGCTTTTTTGGAGAAATGTCTGCTTATGCATTTTGCTAAAACTTAATTAAAAATTTAGTGTTATTTAGATGTGTGTGCCCTTCCACAATGTAAATTCCCAGGATCAGAATCAGGTAAACAGGCTTGGCAGCAAGCACCCCAACTCTCTGAATTATTTTATTGGCCCACTTTTTTTTGGTTAATTTTTAAATTGGATTATTTATTATTTAATTGCTAAAGTTCACCATATATTCTGGATACAGATGAAGTTCCTTACCACATATTTATTTTGCAAATATTTTCTTCCCTTTGATGGGTGGTCTCTTTACATATACTTTCTTTTAGTATTCATTAAAATAGGAAAATTTTTAGTTTTCTGTAAAGAAATAACATTAGGGACAGAATAATGGGTTTTATTGTAACATTTCATGCATGAATACTATTACACTTTGCTTTGCTTGTATTCACTCTCTGTACCCCCCCATTCTTCTTCCCCCCTCTATCTGGCTTTTATATAATTAACTTTATTTCTCTCTTTTTTTTTCTCCATTGCTTGAGCTTTTGATGCTGGATATAAAAAGCAATTGCCTATTCCATGGTCAGGAATTCTGTATTTTCCTCTAGGAGTTTTTTTTACATTTAATTTTACTTTTTTATTGAACATTTTATTTACATTTCAGATGTTATCCCCTTATCCCCTCCCCTTCCCACCTAGGAACCCCCATCCCATTCCTCCTCCCCCGGCTTCGATGAGGATGTGCCCCCCCCCCATTCCCACCTCCCCACCCTCGAATTCCCCAACACACAGTGTCCAGCCTTCATGGGACCAAGGATCTCCTCTCCCACTTATACCTGACAGGACCATCCTCCCTTGCATATATAGCTGGAGCCATGGGTCCCTCCCTATGTGCTCCCAGGCTGGTGGTTTAGACCCTGGGGGGCTCTGGTTGGTTGGTATAATTGCTCTACTCATGGAGTGGCAAACCCTTTCAACTCCTTCAGTCTTCACTCTAACTCCTGAATTGTGAACCCCATGATCAGTCCAATGGCTAGATGTGAGCATCTGCCTCTGAATATGTCAGACTCTTGAAGACCTCTAAGGAGACAGCTATATCAGGTTCCTGTCAGCATGCACTTCCTGACATCCACATCAGCGTCTACCTTTGGTGACTGCACATGGGATGGATACCCAGGTGGAATGGTCTCCAGACGGCCCCTCTTTCAGTTTCTTCTTACACTTTGTCTTCATATTTGCTCCCTTGAGTAATTTGTTACTCCTTCTAAGAAGGACCGAAGCACCCCCACTTGGTCTTCATTCTTCATGAGCTTTATGTGGTTTGTGAGTTGAATCTTGGGTATTTCAAGCTTCTGGGCTAAAATTCAATAATCAGTGAGTGAATACCATGTGTGTTCTTTTGTGATTGGGTTTCCTCACTCAGGATGATATTTTCTAGTTCCATCCATTTACCTAAGACTTTCTCAAATTCATTGTTTTTAATAGCTGAGTAATAATCCATTGTGTAAATGTACCACATTTTTACATCTGTTGAAGGACATCTGGGTTCTTTCCAGCTTCTGGCTATTATAAATAAAGCTGCTATGAACATAGTGGAACATATGTCCTTGTTATATGTTAGAGCATCTTCTGGGTATATGCCCAGGAGTAGTATAGCTGGGTCCTCAGGTAATGATATGTCCAATTTTCTGAGGAACCGCCAGACTGATTTCCAGAGTGGTTGCACCATCTTGCAATCCCACCAACAATGGTGGAGTGTTCCTCTTTCTCCACATCCTCGCCAGCATCTTCTATCACCTAAGTTTTTTATCTTAGCCATTCTGACTGGTGTGAGGTGGAATCTCAGGGTTGTTTTGGCTTGCATTTCCCTGATGACAAAGGATGCTGAACATTTCTTTAGGTGCTTCTCGGCTATTTGAATTTCCTCAGTTGAGAATTCTTTATTTAGCTCTATACCCCATTTTTTAAAAGGGTTATTTGGTTGTCTGGAGTCTAATTTCTTGAGTTCTTTGTGTATATTGGATATTAGTCCTCTATCGGATGTGGGATTGGTAAAGATCTTTTCCCAATCTATTGGTACTATCATTTTGTCCTATTGACAGTGTCCTTTGTCTTACAGAAACTTTGCAATTTTATGAAGTCTCATTTGTCAGTTCCTGATCTTAGAGTATATGCCATTGGTGTTCTGTTCAGGAACTTTCCCCCTGTGCCTAGGTATTCAAGGGCCTTCCCCATCTTCTCTTGTATTAGTTTCCATGTATCTGGTTTTATGTGACTGTCCTTTATCCACTTTGATTTCAGCTTTGTACAAGGAGATAAGAATGGATCAATTTGAATTCTTCTACATGTTGTCCTCCAGTTGAACCAGCACCATTTGTTGAAAATGCTGTCCTTTTTCCACTGAACAGTTTTAGCTCCTTTGTCAAAGATCAAGTGACCATAGGAGTGTGG
>NW_021625331.1:0-7857 GCF_004785775.1 Grammomys surdaster
ATTAGCATAGTAATTTTTACTCTTTGCGCATGCGCATACTCGGCTTGGCTCTGACTGAAGCCAGAGCGCGGGAAGCCGGCGTGCCCTGCACATGCGCGCTCCCATTCATGGCTCTGTCAGAGCCGAGAAGCAGGGAGCCGGCGCGCCTTACTCAGGCGCACTTTACCTCATGGCTCCCTGACTGAGCCGTGCCATTGAGTGCGGCTCCCTCACAGAGCCGCGCTGCTGAATGCGGCTCCCTCACAGAGCCGTGCCTTTGAATGCGGCTTCTTGACGGAGCCCCGCCATTGTCGAATGGCGTACGCGGCTCCCAACATCTCCCCCTTCTTTATTATATTGTTACAACAAATTTCCAACTGTTATTTTGCCGATCAAGCCCACTGTTCTACTAGTAAGGTGTTTAAGGCAGTTAAACAGTTGTGAGACCTTCTACACTTATGTCCCTTGTAATGGGAACCCGAGCCCTGGGAAGTGTGGAGGACTATCACTCAGGGTTCCTGGTTAAATACCCCCTGTTAAATACCCCCTGGAGCGACGTGTACATATCTGGTTGGTTAATTGCCCATAAAATCTTATATGCCCCGGGATGGGCTGTGACTTTCTGTGCTTTCCCCTTACACAAAGGCAATAAATTATAGAACTTGTGAGAGCATCGAATTGCCAGCGCTGTCTCTGCCTTTCACGGCTCTCAACTTCTCCCCTTTTTTGTTTTAAATGAGAATCACAGGCACTGGCCATTTCCCATGTCTTAGGCTAGTTGATGTTCTTCCATAGCCAGCACCAAAGAATGGTGAGCTCCTTATCTTAGGCTACGAGGGTTGCACCCACACCTGGCATTCTTGCCAGCAAGAATGTGCACCCAGGTTGTGGCCACTCGTAATGCCAGTCATGGGGTAAACTCACAGCTCGTAGTGTAGTTCTGGCATATGGCATCAACCTATTCCCATCGTTGTGACCAATGGCAGCTGGCCTGGAGACGAAAAGATGGAGTTGCCCTTGGTCTGTCTGGCACAGTACCAATATGACTCAAACTCAAGCCTGATCAAGCAAATTCTATCATGGGGGAATAAGCGATCAAGGACTAATAGTTTGATACAGTCTCCCCTACCTTACCAGGTGCAATGGAAACAAGTCCTCTTGGTGCAAAGGCTAGGGAAATCGAAAGAGATGAAAACACCCATCCCTGTGCAATGGAGTTATCTCCTAGGGGTGCAAGGGCTGTTTGTCTCAAAATTCAGGTACCAGAGCTACACAGACAAGACCAGTCAGGCTAAAACTCCTCATCGACCCAATGTAATGGGCTGAGCCCTTGGGGTGTAGCGGCTGATGGATCTGTTTGCTCGCTATTTCTTTAACATAGATAACCAGATTTCGGGAGATGAACCTTGTTCTAAGGCCACAAGTGCTTGGGTAATCACGGCTTTGTCACGTTTCTGTTGATCTCTGAGCTTGTAAACCAACCAGAGTATGAACACTAATCTGCAACACAGGGTTGTACCAAACAGGCCTACTCCCCCCCACTCCTTAAAGAAGGGGAAGGCTGAAGAAATCCAGGAAGAAGGTCTTTCAGTCAGCGACAGGTTCATGCGTGTTGAGTTGATGGCCATCACCGCTACTCGCAACTTCTCAAATAGTTCATCAAATCCTTCTGACCATTCTCCTGTTATGTAATGAGACAATTGTCTGGATAAATTAGCTGTTCAAGTAAAGTTTTCATATTGAACACTAGTAATACAGAGTGTTTCCAGTTTTCTTTCACATCTCAATTGTGCCAATTGAAAAAGAATGTTTAATCTTTCTTTTACCAAATCTAGGCGCTGATTAACAATCATCAATCTGCCTTTTAATTCAGCACTCATAGAAGTATGGATGTTAACTGCCTCTGCCACTGTAGTGGACAGCTGATTTAAGGCTGTTGTTGTTTTATAGCAATCCCAGCAGCTATAGCTGCAATGGCACTGATACCGCCGTTATTATGGCTGCAGTTATGCCAAAGTCTCTTTTTTGTCTGAATAATGATAGAATAGAGGGTGTTTCAACAGAAACAGGAACCCATCATGGCACTCTGGCAACCATGGCATGTTTAGCTTGTCCAACTGCCCAACACTGAGACATCATGCATTAATCATTAGTGCATTTTTCAAATGAGGAGTTTGAAAGAATAAACAAGAAAGGTGGAAAGACACACACTGGAGTAGGTGAAAATACCGTTTGATTTACAATAATTTTGTTAACTCCAGTAATTAACTGAATAGGATTTGTCAACTGAGGGATCGGATCTGAACTCTGTTCCACCATAGTTCCATTAATAACTCCTGTAAAGGATGTTCTTTCTGCCTCTCCACCCTGGAGAAAGGCTAGCGGGTTGAGGTCGGTACAACTGTCATTAACTCTACAGAGTAGCCATTTGTGAAAAGGATTCATACTAATGCTCTGTAGAAAAGGACCTTTTCTCATTATTGCGTCAGCTCCAAGATCTCCCAACATATTGGGTGAAAAAGGAAAAAGTTTTATTGGTATCTGCCCATCGTATTACTCTGGATTGACAATCAGACCACGGCAGAACAACTCTCTCATCTTCTAGACTACAAAAGAGAGAGACCTTAGGTTAACGAAGATGTTCTCTATCAATAAGTTTGGGTGATAAAATTGTTCCATCTATCCAAATGGCTGGTTATAAAAAGGACTGTGAGAACTCTTTGACATTACTATAGTCCTTTTCATTATTATTCTTTTTAGTTGTTAATTTAACTCAGCTTCTCTTTTCATAAAACCATCCCAAGGTTCTCTTTGAGAGAGTTATACAGTTTCCTGTCTCAGTAATCTGGAAACAGAGAGAACCCCGTTCAGGCAAGGAACGATTTTCTCCCAGGGGCGCATGCGTTTTATCATAGAGAAGATAAGGCAGCCCCATGGTTTTATTAGTTGTAAGGAATCTTGGAAACACCACGGCATCATGTCTAACAGGTATGGGTTTAGGAAAAGCAGATAATATAGCCCATCGTTGTTCTCCCCATATACTAGGAACCCAGATCTGGAGGATCCAAATTAGGACTGGAAGCGTCTGCAGATGAACTCTTCGGGGTGTCATCTTTAGTCATCACGAGTCTTCACGTTAGTCGCTCTGGTAGCCAAAATGGATTGTCTTCTTCCTGTAGAAAAACACAAACCGCTCCCCTGGATCCTATTTAACTAGGATCCGGGCCTTTCCATTATCTGGTCAAGACATCCTTCCACTTGGCCATCTCCTTTGGCCTATCAGGCTCTAAGTAATGACGGTCAGCAGCTGAATGGCCCTGACTGTCCAAATTTAAAAATTGAGAGTAAAGAGTGTTATAGAAACGGTGACTCGTGGCATTGAGGGTTGAGCCTCCTTGACTCCTCCTTTTTGTTTTAATAGATAAGATTTAAGAGTGTGATGAGCCCGTTCTATAATGTTTTGTCTTTGAATATTGTATGGTAAACCTGTCAGGTGAGTCACCTCCATTTGGCGACAAAATTGTCCAAACTTTTGAGACGTATAAGTTGAGAATTTTAGGCTTTTTCCAGGCACTCTAGGCCTCAAGGCAATGTTGGATAACATGTGTTGTCTTTTCTCTCGATAAAGGGGCAAATTATAGTCTCAAGCTATTATTATTTTGATGATATAAAGAATAAGATTGTATGGCCAATTGTTTCTATATGGTCTATAATTTGACTGGTATAAATCTGTTTTGGCATTGTCCTGGGTTTTAAGTAATCCAATGAACCCTTAAATGTCTTATAAAGAAACAGTACATGTTTCTTAAATTAAGTTGTATTTTTATAGTTAACTGTAAAATTTGAGAATTAGTAATATCTAAAAGGGCAACAGTTTTAAGTAGTTACAAACCATGAGCCATATGCTGGCTATGAGTGTACCAATTGAAAGCTTGATTTTTCAGCATTTTATACAGTGTCCACAGCACATAATTTAATTTTGTGTGTTGAAGTAGGGGAAAATTCAAGAAAATGTACATGTGATATAATTACATATACTGTCTAATAAATTGATGAGGCATCTGTAAATATGGTAACTTGTCTCATGGATAATGATTATCAATTTTGTCTAAAACTTTGTCAAGTAATAGGCCAAATATCATTATTTTCTAATAACCAACTTAATTTTTGGAATAAAGAATTAGCATTTCATCTAAAATATTTTCAGGATTTTATCTTATAATCTTGTATTAACACTGTACCTGAAGAAGGATGAAACCACATTAATGGTTTCTTTGGCTAAAGGTCTGTTGTGAGCACATGAGTAGCAATAATGTGAACAGCCAACAATGTATCATGGTCTATATAATTTATCTTTTAATGATCAATAGCTTATCTTATACCTTTATTAAGTTATCTATCTCTCATCAGTTAACTGTCGAGGGAAATTAGGCTTTGTATCTCTCTTGAAAGTTTAAGATGAGGTTTTAGCCAATTAATATCTGTTAACTTGATTTTTAAGAATCATCAAAAGTAAACCAATTTTTGTATGTACGCCTGTAAGCCAGAAGAGGGCATTAGATCCCACTACAAATGATTGTGAGCCACCATGGGTTGCTGGGAATTGAACTCTTATATTTTTAGTTGTGAGCCTAGCCTTTAACGGCTGAGCCATCTCTCCTTTTCTCTGATTTAAGGATATCTGCAGATGCAAACTTGTGAATGTAACCATTTTCCTCCCCTCTAGAGAACTACAGGCCGCTGTCAGCCATCTCCAGCTTAGATGTGCCCCATTTCCAACACACACAAGGCTGGCAGGCTTTCTGTCAGCCACACCTAGCCCCTGGCTTTCTCTCACTGTTTTCAGATGTAGTCCGTGTGCACAGGTGCTACTAGCTGGTATCCTAGGCCTGTCCCCAACCCAGTGGAAGTATGGCTGTAGGCTCAGAATTGGTAGTGGAAACTGACAGAGCTGATGACAGACATCTTACCAGGCAGGGTTATCAGGAAGCACACAACACTAACAGTCTCTGGATTTTCTCAAGGCGTCCTTCCCTATGGCTTCAGTTCTGTGGCAAGTCTATGTTCTATGCCACAGGTGATGGATGCTTCACAATCCTGTTTCTACTCTTAGCTTTAGGACAGAAGCTCTACCAGAGAGACAAGCTTAAAGATGAAAAGTTATTTCCATTTACTACTCTAGTTTACTTCTCTGCACTGTCTTACTAGGACCCCTGCCACTCAGAAGTCGGGGGCAGCAAGTACCACTGCCCCGCTCACTATGAGCCAAGCTAGCATGTTAGTGTCCTTATCTGCTTAGCCAACAACTCTTTGGCAGCACTTAGCTTTTCAGAGGAAAGTATCTTAATGATGACATTGGCAGGCTGAAAAGGCGGAGGAGCCTGCAAAGCTTCAAGATAAGCTGGAGGAACTGAGGCCTCCCTTTTCACTTGTAGCCCTTATTATCCATTCTTATTGGAATTTTTTGTGTCACAGTCTGAATTTTTAAATATTAAGAACTCGTTTTATTAGAGTAAGGGCATACAGAAACTCTTTGTAGAGATATCAGTTAACAAAATGAATAAAATACACTGAGAGATTTATTGGTCACCCTTACTGACTAGCTAGCTCTCCCTAGACAAAAGTTGTAGTCTGTAATTTTTTGAGCTTGTATTAGATGAAAGTCCAGGATACCCGCAACAGTCTAAAAGCCTTAGCTCTTCTTGATCTCTTTGTGGTGCAGGGATCAAGTCCCAGGGCCTTGCACATAAGAAAGAAAGGCAAGACTTTCTTTTTCACATAGGGAGCAATATAATGGGAAAAATAAATTTTGAGAGCTACTTATATTTGTATTATGAAGTTTCATGTCTCTCCATGTGAATAGTAAAAATGCACATTTGCTATGCTCTCTCTAGAAACAGTATACTAGGCCGCACTATGATGCCCACAACTCTCAGGGACTATCTCATACTGTAGAACATCTTATGAAGCAAGCTGACACTCATTTTTTAACACATCCAGTTGAGTCTCCTTTCTACACTACTATTGACTTCTCTCTCTCTCCCTGGGCTGTCATAGTACCTAACTCACAGTTGTCTTTGAAAAGTTTTTTCTTAATCACTTTATTTTCCCCCTAGCCCCATGGGTAGCTGTTAAATCATTTTAAATTTACCACTTCTTTTATCTTGAGTGCCAAACATGAAGAGTACTATACTAATTTTTCTTTGAGAAAAACCTAAAAGGCAGCTCTTCTGTTATGTTAAATAACCACTGATGACTTGATGATGGATGTTCTCAAGCTCCTTTCTTTCTCTCTCACTTCAAGCATATTCTTATATAAGACTATTAATTATTCTTTGAGTCAGCCCTTTAATGATATTGTTTCATGGGCTCTCAAGAATCACTAATAAATTTATTGGATTTAAATCTTATCACTTTTACCAGGATGTAAAGGAACAATCTTTTAAATCTATAATAATTTTATAATTAATAATATAATTTTATATTAATATCAATTTATATTAATATTATAATTTTATAATTATTTTATTATTTTATTTACTAGAATGGTAACTGACATAGGCAAGACAGGCTGTAATGTCTCATTAATTTTATAAATCTTAAATTTGAACTTTGTTTTTGGTTTAACTGAATAAGTAATTCCTTTTAGTTGAATGAGGGATCAGATAAACGCCAAATTAAAGGCACTCTTGCTTTCTAATAATTGTTACATCAGCCCCAGTATCTATTAATTTTTATTGGGGAGAGCAGCTTTTACTGTTCTCTATTCTGAGGAGGCAGCCGCCCACATGAATGGTATCCTTCCGCCTCAAAGTGGACTACTTTTCTATCTAAATCCTGTTCCCACTTGGAGGACCCAGGCTCTCCTGATTTATATTTATATAATTTTAAACTTTGCAATTATTCAACTGGATATAGAGGCCTTTTCAGTTCAGCTCAACTCTTTCCTATAGGTGTAGGTAGCTTATCAGCCTGTATATATTAAGACTGCCTTTAAAACAAAGTTAAAGTAGCCCAATAGTTGGATATATAACCATTCTTGTCTTTTTAAACATGCAACATAGAACATACACTTAGACAAAAAACAAACAACACACATTGACATTGGCGCGCCAAGGACAGACAACAAAGAAGGACACTTAGACATGTCTCTTCTCCATCTCTCGAAGATGTCTCCTCAGAGGTGGAGTCACTCAGTTAACACTGGGTACAATTTCTTAGGCCTCTTCTGTTCCACTTTTGTAGCTACTTCCTTTTTAATTTTTTCTTTTTTTGTCCTTTAGCGCTCTCTTCCATTTCTGCTTCTGATAGGCTATCCTGATGTTCTGCTAAAGCTCTTTGTCCCTCTCTTACTTTGTCTCGGCACTTAGCATCCTCTATACAGGCTCTAATCATTTTATACAAAGGCCATGTGCCTGGTCTTAACTTCCTTCCTTCTATTTTGTTGATCAGATCACCTCCAAGTCTACCCCAGGAGCCCTTAGACAGGGACCCCGTGGATACAAACCAGGGAGCTACCTGATCCACATCTTGTATATGCCAATTAAAACTAAAGCAGAGCACTAAAACTATTGCAGCCCAAACGGGGAATAGCAATAGCAAGATAAACAGGATCCACCATACCTTGCAGAAAGACGTCTAGACTTGTTCGCGCCGTCAGTTCTGAATCCTCTGTTGAGCTAACAGGGTCCCTTGATGCTGGATGAAATGCTGAGATGTCCGGCTTCGTCCCGGGTTTCGGTACCAGTTGTGACGCGCTGCCTCGCCGAAAAGGAGAACACGCCACACTTCAGGATTCTTCTGACAGCAATTTACTGGTTACAGCAATTTCAGATGGTGTTACAGCTCTCTTAGATGGTGTTACAGCTCTCTTAGATG
>NW_021625332.1:0-2085 GCF_004785775.1 Grammomys surdaster
GGCTGTAAAGATGATAGCCACTTTCGGCTAAGAGTCGGCTCCCAACAGGTCCCCCTTTTTAAATTTGTTTTCAAAAGGGAAGGCTGGGAAAACTTACGGAAACCGTGCCTGCCTTAGGTTGGAACAAAGGACCCCAGCCTCCCTTTCCCGTCTCTGGATACTCAACAGTCATTGGTTGAGCTCCTGTCTTAGGATGGTGAGGCCTCCCAGTTAGGGGCAAGGGTCTTGAGGTGTTCTCTTACCCGTCATTGACTATCCGGCTTAGCGCGTAAGTTAAGGGTTAATCCTCGTCAGTCTTGATGACAGAGGTTTTAGTCCCCTACTTCCAGCCTGTAATAATGGACCTGTATGGGTTTCATTTGTGTAACGTCTATCTGTTGTAGTACAAAAGCCATCAGTTTGTTGAGCAGCATGAACTCGAGAGACAAGAGACTTAGCAATGCCTGAATGGTTAGCACAAATACAACACTCTTTTTAAGGGTAGTACATAACTTCTTCTGTTGGAGGAGTAAAAAGTATAAGCCTCTTCTATTCTATAACACTATTTTATAAATCTAATCTATATAAGTACAGAACTGATCATAGCTTTGATCTTAACAAAACAAGTAAGAAAATCCCTATTTCTGTCCCAATCAATCTCAAACCTAAAACACAACTATAGTAACTATGGTAATGGGTTTTCTCTAGGGTTTAAACAATGTACCACTAAATCATAAATCAGGGAACCAAGAGTCTAATAGAGCCACCCTGGAGGCGTGGGTGGTGATGTCTTCTTCCGCACTGAGAAGAGCCACCCTGGAGGTGCGGGTGGTGATGTCTTCTTCCGCACTGAGAACTTCCCAAGTCAGGTATACTGGTTGATTCGCTCCAGTGAAGCATCTTCATGTTTCCTGTAAAGGAAAAATACGCTTCTCAGGGAGTTTCTCCTCCCTGGATTTGTTATTATTGTCTATTTGTTTGATCAGTCTCTCTGGCAGCCATCGTGCGGCATCTGCCGTTTGGGAATATATGCAGACAGATCCTCTTCCCCAGATAAGCACTGGATCTGGCCCATTCCAGGTTCCAGTTAATGGGTCTTTCCAGAGGACTGTTGCAAAATTCTTTTTAGTATTAGGATGCCAGAATCTATCTGCAGCAGATTTTCCTTCAGAATCTAAAGATTTATGATTAGTAGGAATCAATGGAAGTAACAATAGTTGAGCTATCTTCCTTCCTGTAGGAATAGTGACTATATTCTGTATTGCCTTGGCCATTACCTTAATCTCACCTTGATAATCATTGTCTATAACTCCAGGAAAAATTTGTAGTCCCTCCATAGTAGCACTGCTTCTTCCCACTATCAGGCCAAACACATTTGGATAGAGTGGTCCAAACACTCCAGTGGGTAAGGCCTGAGGTCCCATTTCTGGGGTTAATACTGTGTGGGTGGCAGAACTGAGGTCCAGTCCTGCACTTCCTGGTGTTGCTCGACTAAGTTCTGAAAGGGATTGTTGTTTGTCGGTATGAAACTGACTGCCCCATAAGCCTGTTTTGGCTTGTATTGGTTCGGGGCCTGGGGCTGGCCCCTGTTCCCGTTTCCCTGATTATAGGAAAGGGTGTTTCCTTGTGCATCTGTCTTGGACCTACATTCACTAGCCCAATGCCTTCCACGTTTGCAACGTGGGCATAGCCCAGGCTGTTTTCTGGGCTGTCTCTGGGTTAACTCATTTTCTGCTTTGCAATATTTTGAAAAGTGTCCAGGCTTGCCACATTTAAAACAGGCCTTTTTGTCTCTACTTGCCAAAAAGTCTCTTACTGATTGTCCTTGCATGGCGGCTGCCATAGCTAAGCCCTGTTGGTAGGAGGGCCCTATATCAGAACAGAGTCTGATATACCCAGTAAGGTCTGTCTTTTTCCTGTAGGGTCTAATGGCTGCTTGGCAGGCAGAATTGGCATTTTCATATGCAAGTTGTTTCACATAATCTATACCTGCCTCTACATTACCAAAAATCCTCCCTGCTGTTGTCATTAATCGATGAACAAAATCAGAAAATCGTTCATCAGGCCCTTGTCTGACTGAGGTCAAAGATGCACCAGGGTCTCCCT
>NW_021625332.1:2185-3459 GCF_004785775.1 Grammomys surdaster
TACTGGGAGTTTGCGCCAAGCCTTCATGGCCGCATTTTGAATTTGAGCGAATAAGCCTGGGTCATATTGCATCTGGTTATCACTAGAAGCAAATTGTCCTTCTCCTACTAAGGCATCAAAGGACCAACCATTACCTGCCTGAATGTTTCTCCTAGCTGTCTCTTTACAATTCTCATGATACTCTGATTTCCAAATAAGATAGTCACCACCACTAAGAACTGCTCTCACTAGAGTATCCCAATCACCAGGAGTCAGCCACTCCTCTGCAACAGATTCTAAGATTGCAAGAGTAAAGGGAGCAGTGGCACCGTATTGTGACACTGAATTTTTTAATTCTTTAATAATTTGAAAGTTAAATCCTGTGTGATGTCTCCACGCAACTCCTTGAGCATCTCTAGTCTCTGATACAGGGAAAACCTTAACCTCTCTCTCCTCTGGCTGATCTCTGGCTGAACTAAAACCAGAGGACAGGGGCTGCCTTTGGACTCCAGGTTGAGGAACTCGAGGACCTGAGGAATTTTCCTTGCCCTCTTGAGACCTCTTCCCTGTCTTTAGTTTTTGTATCTGATTAATTAAGTCTTGATACTCTTCCTCTAACTCTATTTGTTGTTTAAGGAGAGAAATTTGTTGTTTAAGAAAAGAAATTTTGTCCTGCAACTCCTTTCTGTGATCTTCAACCACCATCTCCATAGCAGGAGTGTCTGGAGGTGGAGGAGCACAGGGAGGGGGCCTTCGGGAAGAAGGCCATTCAGGATCAAAATATTTGGCTGCCTCTTCCTCTAGGTCAGCACAATCTGGGTCTGACAAATTGATTACTTCAACCTTTGGTTCTATTTTGGATTCTATGTGTTTCTTTTTCTTTTGGACATGAAAAGCAACATTTAAACAGCGAAACAAAAGCAGACAATTGATACACGTAAACAGCAAGCAACAGAACAAAAACAGAGAGTTGAGTTCAGGCTGACTTATTTCTTTCCCCATTATTACTATGACTTACTGGTGTCCACACGGCAGTTTCCTGCGGCAATCACCTCTGTTTCACCTCTGAATTTTCACGTCCCTCACTGGGTCTCTGGTTCTTGCTGCCCCACGTCTGGGCGCCACTTTGTAGCTGCCGTTTCTTTTGTAACGGCCGTCAGGTTCTGTTACTTTGTAAAGGCCGGCCGGTTCTGCTGCTCCGGTCGGCAGGTCAGGGTCTAGCAAGAGAGAAAGTGGGGACGGAGGAAGGGGAAAAAAGGGGCGAGAGACGCAAAAGATAGATACAAGCCAGAGTC
>NW_021625333.1:0-9885 GCF_004785775.1 Grammomys surdaster
AGAGTTGATCTGTGGGGACATGATATGGAACTAAAGGCTTTGAGTTCAGCATTGACCGTTGATGACATTATTCTTGTTTGTTTAACTTGACAGGAAAAGGAACTAATTAAGTATGCAAAAGTGTTTCCTACTAATCACAGGCTAGACATCGGAATCAGGTTTTTGTTGTTTCTCTTTGGCATGCTTTCACATAATCTTATTCATATTTTTATAAGAAGTATCCACCTTTGAGAGTTTATGCCTATCATGTGTCCATCGTTTACCAGTGTGTTAGCAGTTTAACTGCAGGCTTAGAGGAGGCTCACTTGTATGAGATAAAAAGGTAAAAGCACACGTTTCATTAGCCATGCTGTATCTTAAATGAAGGTAGGACAAGTTTGTCACCCTCAGTACCATAAAGACAGTAACAATGTTTATTTTTATTTTTGTGATAAACATTGATACTTATTTTTATATTTGGCCTGTCCTCTACTACAGAGTTACTCCTAGCAGCACAGACACAGTTAGCATGGATGTCATCAAGTGAACAGGAGGTGCTAGCAAGAAATACTTTAACGAGGGTTTGGATAGAGAGGGGAAAAGACTCTTTCTGCAGACTTGAGTTGCAGACATTTTTAGTTGAAGAATCAGGGTCAAGAGGGACATTCTTACTCATCACAGGAACGCAGTTCTTTCTATTTTCCCCCAAAGAAATGAAACCATTTCTCAGTGTTGTGTGACAGGTGGCAGCTGCTGTGAGTGGGACTCCAGGATGGGTGAACTGACAAGATCCACGGTGCAGAAGGAGGCCGAGGAGGACCCAGGGCTCAGTGTTGTGATTGCCATCTGCCTGAGCCTGGATTCAGATCTGTAACAAGCTAACAAATAGATCAAACGAAGGAACAAAGGTAACAGCAGAGAATGGTATGCTATGTATGTAGACCTTGGATTTCAAAGCTCTTCTTTGCTTTTGAACAAGAAAGTTTAGATCAGCAAGACTGAAGAGGAGCCAGGCTAAAGTCTTGGGACAAATAGCTGAGTTATAGTCCAAAGAAAAGTGACATTATTCCTAATCCAGAGACGTTCAGTCTACAGAAGAGAAAACTAGGAATGGAATATTAGATGAAATAGAATTGAATAATGAAGAAGGCTGTGAACAATGTCTTAATCCATTTTCTTCATCAGATCCATTGAATTGTCTTCTGCTACTGTGCAGGTCAAAGGCTATGGGAAGCCTTAACGCCAGTTTGGGTAAAGGCTTCATTTTGGTGGGCTTCTCAGACTGGCCAGAACTAGAACTCATCTTCTTTGTTTATATTTCGATTTTTTATTCCCTAACTCTCTTTGGCAACACTGTCATCATAGCTCTTTCCCAAATGGACCTTCGATTGCACACCCCCATGTACTTCTTCCTCTCCCACCTCTCCTTCCTGGACCTCTGCTTCACAACCAGCACTGTGCCCCAGCTCCTCATCAACCTCCATGGACTTGACAGGACCATCAGTTATGGAGGATGTGTGGCCCAGCTGTTCATATCTCTTGCTCTGGGATCTACTGAAAGTGTGCTCCTGGTGGTGATGGCTTTTGACCGCTATGCTGCTGTGTGTCGTCCACTGCACTACACGACCATCATGCACCCTGTTCTCTGCCAGGCATTGGCTATTGCTTCCTGGGTAGCAGGTTTCTTGAACTCTCTGATTCAAACAGGCCTTATGATGACCATCCCACTCTGCAGCCACCGACTGAATCACTTCTTCTGTGAGATGCCTGTGTTCCTCAAGTTGGCCTGTGAAGACACAGAAGGAACAGAGACCAAGATGTTTGTGGCCAGAGTAGTGATTGTGGCAGTGCCTGCCATGCTCATTCTAGGCTCCTATGCACAGATTGCTAGGGCAGTGTTGAAGGTCAAGTCAGTGGCTGCACGCAGAAAGGCTGCTGGGACCTGTGGCTCCCACCTCCTGGTGGTGTCTCTGTTCTATGGCTCAGCCACCTACACATACTTACAACCCAAGAACAGCTATTCTGAGAGCAAGGGGAAGTTTGTGGCCCTGTTTTATACTATCATCACCCCCATGCTCAACCCTCTGATCTATACCCTGAGGAACAAGGATGTGAAGGGGGCTCTGTGGAAGGTACTAGGGAGACCTGCCACAGGGTAGGAAGGAAAAGCTGATCAGTAAAACATTTCATATTCTGAAGTCCAGAAGGTTTCAGTGGAGAGGAGAGTTGGGTGTCAAAACAATTACGATAAGTTATGTATATGCATGAAACTGTTAAAGCATACAAAAATAGAAAACAAAACAAACAAACCAAATCCAGTCCTGGCATGGCAAGATGGCTCAGCGGACAAAGGCAGTTGCTTTCAAGCCTGAGGATCTGAGTTTGATGCCTTGATTCCAAATGGTGGAAGGAGATAGTCAAGTCTTCCTTCCTCCATGCGTGTGTGTGTGTGTGTGTGTGTGTGTGTGTGCATGTATGTAAGAAATAAATAAAAAAACTTAAAACATTCTCCAGCATACATAGGGCTTTAGTGCTTTCCTTGTTTGGGTTTTGGAGTGGGGAATCTTCTCTCTGGGTCACTGTCTGTCATCGCTGCTCAGCAAGAATAATGCAGACACAGATACAACTTTGCACAGGAGGAGACTGGGAGCGTTTTTTTGTTAGCACCTGTGGGAATGGGTTGGGCTCATGGAAGGTCTGAGTGTCAGAGGATTTTTAGTTTTGAATGGCAACACTCAAAGTCAGATGCCCATGTTGTGTCATTGAGTGGACACTGTGACGCAAGGCAGAGGGCTTGAGTTCACTCTGATTATCTCTCCTTTTTGTGTTTTTAGTTTTAATTCTATATCCATACATTCAGATACTATACTTTGATCAAATCCAACCCAGTTCCTTCTTTCAATTTCTTCCCTGTCCCTCAATACCACTTTGCTCTCACACCCTTTATGCCCTTTAATAGACTTTTTACCCCACTGAGTCTGTGTAGGGCTACCTGAGTGTGTGTAGGGTTGTACAGCCTCAGCTCCAAGTGGGATCTTGATATCACCCCATTCTCCTAATGTATCCTGACCTTTTCTAATGTCAGTCATAACTTAGGCCCTGTTTTTAAGGACTCTTACTTTGATGCTTTCCATTCTTTGTGGAAGAGACAAGCTGATCATGAGCAGCGCTGCTTCATGGGGCATGTGGACATGAGACATGTTGGTTTTCCCTCTTGGAGAAGAAGGCAGAATCATTTCTGCTGCAGTAAAGCAAGGTAGCAAAGCTCTCCCAGCAGAACTGTATCTGTTTTGCCAACTGGTGACATTCCTTCCCTGTCAGCTATGTGAACAGGTAAAAACAAGAATACAAAATTTTGGAAACTCAATAATTAATATACATCTAGATACAAAATTAGTAAATTAAAGAAAAATAAAAAATAGATATTTTATATATTCCTAGATTCAAAAATTAATATAGAAAAACTATATTTGTAAGAAAATAAGCAATGAAAATTTAAAAGAATCAATATAAAATGCTACTATTTATCATTTGTCCAGGTATAATCAAAAGGTTGATTTGGGGTTCCATTTCACCCCTCTTCATCTGTTTTATTTAACTACCAGAATTCCATCAAATTACTTACTTCAATGCGTTTAAATGGTGGTTCTATGTGTAAAAGTGCAGGCATCTTTGTTAATAAACTTTTATAAATGTAATGAGTTTTGTGTTAACTGAATCCTGTTTTATCATGTGTTTGCACTAATTTTGCAACTTATTTGGAACTTATTTTGCATACTTATCATTAATCTTTTCTGAGCATCATGGGTTTCATTACATTTATATTTTGTGTCATTTTTTCATTAATGAGAAAAATACAGTCTTCCCTTCAAAAAGTGTTTTGTGACTTTTTCTGGGCAGATGTCAGAAAATATCTATTAACCTAAGATAGAGCAACAAATCAAAGAAGTTATTTTTCCCAACTCTACCTTAGCAAACCAGGGAGTTGATTTAATGTTACTTATAGGAGGGGGGATGACTGAAAGGCAGCTGCAGAACAAAGAAGCCCACCATAGTAAAGGTGGTGACTCAGGAAAGCCACAATCCTGGGCCACTCTGTATTACTTGCAGGTATCTAAACAAATCAGACAGAGTCTCTTCTCTGAAGTAGTTGTTTCTGCTTGTGTAAACTTGGGGAAGGCCTTTGTGATTCTTTTAAGTTTCAGGAACGTTTTGAGACTTGTGAGTTTTGTTTACTTTCTGAGCCTTAAGGAACTTCCCTCTACCTTCCAAGAGGGAACTGTTCAATACAGAGGAAATAACTACAGAAAGACGCTGCCTCTTCTTTTAGTATTATATTACTACTGTACCCTCGTCTCCAAGAGGACTGTGAACCTTGAAGGGGGCGATATGGCTGTTTGATGGTTTTCTCCATCTATGACTTAGTATTGATCCACTATGTCACAGTCATAGTCACATCATTTCAGAAACTTGGGCATTTATGAATCTGCTTCATACTCCTTACTGCAAAAGAGAGGTCTCCCTTCATGAACAATTGAAGTAAATAGTAGCAGTGGTCTATAAGTACACACACACACACACACACACACACATTATTAAATTGTAATTTGATACTCACATCTTATTACTTAAGAAAATAATAGCAGTAGCTTCTCCACTGAAACCTCTGACCTCCTTTGTCTGGATTATAGTACATTTGAGGCTCCTGCTGTGAAGTGACCTCCAATTCAACTGAAAAGCAGCTCACCTATAACAATTGTGCCACTGTTGCACCCATGAGCACAGCTTGCTTGGCATTTTTGTAATATGCACATGGGGTCCATAGCTGCATGCAACTACTGGTGACAGTTCTCCTCCAGAAGCCAATGTGGTGTCTTCTATCATTAAAAAGGCAACTAACAGGGAGGGAACTACCAGTTTTGTTCTAGCTTTACTTTTCAATGTCTGACAGCCAAAGGCATTGATATTTTCAGCAATGAAGACTCACTGTTTATTTCTAGCATCCACGAAAACCATTAGCAGTAGTATCATAATCTATGAGGTACCAAGGACCTTCCCTGCAAAAGTCATAGAGAAGTAGCTCACTTTTCCTTTTGGAATTTTTACTCCCAAACCTTAAAAATCTTCTGTGAGTTTCTTCTTTCAGTCCTCTGTGGTGTTTTTGTTTGGGTCTTTAAGTGCTATCAGTAGAGTTCTTACAGATACTTTTACGAATCAGTGAGATGCTCAAGAGTTTTTAGCAAGATGTAATGAAACCATTTTATAGAGAGTGGACAGGATCTCTGACACCCCACCATTGTCCATTTTAAATAAGTGCCAGTTGGTGTTGAGCATCCAATGGGATATTAAAAAGGAAATGATAGCAAAGTGCATTACAGTACAAACAGATTTCATGACTTCTGCAAATCACTTAATTATTGGGGACAAGCAGCATGGATCAAAGACACCACTCATCAACTGTCTCTTCCTGGGGTACCTGCCTGATACAAGGCTATTGTGCATTGCAATTCCCATGATCCCCTTGGCAGGTCTAGCTTGTGGTATCAGGCGGACTCAGGCCCAAGGGCAGCATTCTGACCTGGTATGCCTGCTCCTAGAGGTAGACTCTCAGACCTGACAGGCTACAGGCTAATCCTTAAATTCCATTGGCTGCTGAAAGGGCCCTAGACTGGGCAAACAATCTGTGAGTGTTGTTTCCTTTATTCTATATGCTCTAAGGATATCTGTGCATATTAGGACAGGCTTAGTATTTCTCCTGTGGTCTGTTGTCAGGATTTAAATTCTCCCAGAAACTCACAACACAGCACAAGACTAGGCAGTCCATTTGACGTACAATAATTTTTTTAAAAATAACAACGCTTTTAATTTTTTAAATTTGTTGTGGACAAAACCAGGGTATAAAATAAGAATTACTAATGTATGAAGTAGAATTTGTGTATGAGCAATACAAACCATCAGATTTTTAACTAAGAAAATGTTTATTTGAAAAGATAATCCCCATGCACAGGAACAAACTTAGATGAAAATTCCATGGCAAGAAGATATTCAGATTATGATGAACATGGTTGGCTTAAGTGAGACCTGGTATATGGTCTGATGGAAAGGCTGATTAGACTTGGGTCAACATTGGGAAAGTAGTATGCAGAGTATGGTAATGTAGATTTTCACAAGCCATATAACAAGGTGCGATTTGAGGACCTGGATGGTCACCTTGGATTGGGCAGTGTATGGGAGCTAGAAAGAGCTGAGTAGAGCAGATATGGAAGCAGTCACTTAATTATAATATGCTCAGGGGCCCCAGAGATCTCCAAGGCCACACTTGAGTAAACAATCATGTTTCCACTTCGATTAAAGAGGCCAGGCAATGTCCCAGGGGCAAGCATAGTACAGTCTGCCTTAAGGTCAGATTGGATGATATACTGGCTCCTGTCTAGGGTGAGTTGATTATGGTGATGAGCCAGAGAACAGTACAGGCTCTCCTCTGCCTCATAGTTATGGGCCTCAGCAGGTGAGCCTGGGGGTGGTGATGCCCTCAAATATGTATGATTTCTTCAGGAACTTAGCTGAGATTCAGCCTTCAGTACCACAGATGCAGTTGGGACCAAAGAGAAACAATGTCTTTCTCACACACTTCTAACTGACAGCAGTGTGGCCTGAGTTTCATGTTATCTAGAAGCCAGAAGGATTGAAGGAAGTCAACACAATTGTTTTCTTCCCAGAACTGTGGTGAGTACTGACTGAGTGGAGTACTCTGGATTCATGGTCCCTTCTGAAAGTCAATTTATTTGAGGAATTTCTACAGTCTAAGATGCAGAGCGAATTGTAGACACCAGGACCAGGCAACAGAGACTGAACCATGGCCAGAGCTGATGAAAGAAAATGAAGAACTGTTTATTAGAGAGGCAGACGATGGAGAGGATTCTTACTTAACACATACAGTGTCCTGCATGGATTTCCCCTCCCCCTTTCTCTACTCCTCTTTCTTTACCTCCCCTCTCTCAATTTTGTGGAAGGGATAGTCTATTCTGTGAGGCCTCTAGACATTTTTTTAAAAAAACCTACATATCTTTCACTTTGTATCCTGTGACTTGTAGCCTCTTATTGTCAACTAAGCTGCATTTTCAGTAGCCATATTTTATTGTCTTATTTTATTATATTATTCTTTCATTTTGTGTGCACCATTGAGGTTATACAAGTTTTTTTTTCCAATTCTGGCTGCTTACTTCTCTTTCAAAGTGTCCCTCAGTTGGCTCCATGATGTTTCAGGGGCTGCTGCCTGCTTTATTGTTGTTGAGCTAAACTGTGTGTAGGGTGTTTGACAGTGGTAGTCTTTTTTGCTATGTGAATACATCTCTCCCAGTACTTCTTATGTGAGAGACTCTCCTACATCCTTTGTGTTCTCCTGTCGCCCTTAGGAACAGCAGTTGACTGTGTGCATTAAGATTTGTTTCTGGATCTCCCTTCCATCCCAGTGGTCTATGTGTTCTTTACTGTTTTTAAAATTACTGCTTCTCTGTAATGTACTTGGAAGTGTGACATATCTGACTTTGTTTTTCTTTCCTAGAGATTATTTGGCTATTTAGGTTTGTCTTCTACTTTCTTGTGAACTAGTTAAAAGTTTTCAATCTTGGCATCTTCGATTATTACAATTATCCAACTGTGATTAAGACAGGTAAGATGATCCAAGAGTAGACTGCTGTTAATGTTAACAATAAGCCTCAATTGTAAACATACACACACTTTTAAGAAGTAATTTCTTACTGTAAATTTGTATTTTTTGAGATTTTTCATAAATGAGTAATGGACCTGTATCATTTCCATCTCTTTTTTTACTCTGACTTTTTCCATGCCCACAATCCTTCTCAAACTCATGACCTCTCATCTTTAGTGACTGTTTTACACACAGGCATACACTCTACTGGGTTTATTTAGTGTTCTTTGTAAATTTATGATAAAGAGACTTTTTCATGTTTGTTTTTATTTTAAATAGAAATGATGCTAGATGTTGGGGAAATTAAAATACCCAGTAGAGAGCTGTTAGACCCTTTCCTGGTCCCTAGCTTCCTTGAGAAGAGGACACCCTCTTGGTGGCTGCTGTCAGAATTCCCTCATGGTCACTGGTGGTGAAAGCCCAGAGCACTTAGCTTCCTGTCACAGGATCTATAATCATAGGTGGGATTCTTTCCTCCTTTTAGTTTTTTTCCTCACATAACATATCCTGATTATGATTTTCTCTCCTGCTACTCCTCTGAGCTCTTCCCCAACCCCCTCCCATCCACCCTCATTCTGTCTCTCATTAGAAAATAAACAGGCTTCTCAAGGATAAGGATAGGACAGGACAGGACAGGACAGGACAGGACAGGACAGGACAGGACTGGATAAAGCAAAAACAAACACATCAAAATGGATAGAAAAAAAAAACAAGCAGAAAGAAAAGAGCCCAAGACAAGCAGAAGAAATGGACACAGACAGAGACCTGCTTGTTTACACACTCAGTCCCTTAAAAATACTAACCTGGAAGCCATAATATATATGCGAAGGACCTGTCTGAAAAAACCTAGAAAAAAATGTATTCCTCAAATAGAATAAAAATAAAAAATAAGATTTAAAAATGCCCTGACAAGACGTTGTGAGACAAGGAGCCTCCTAATACACTGTTGAATTCATTTCCTGTCAGCCATCTACTGCTGGGCATGCAGCCTACATTTAATAGTTTGTTTCCCCAGTGAGACTCTCTTGGAGACAACGAAATTTTCATTTGCAGGTGGCTATCAGTTGAGGATGGCTTTGGGGGTGGGGAATTCCTACCCTAGAAGCTATAAGGCTAGCTTCTAAAGCCTAAAGTCCCTAGTTTTTCAGGGTTTTTGGGTGATAAGCTTCTGGGTCTGCCAGTTTAGGCCCTGGCTCCTTGTGAGTATTACCAGTCCTAGGTAGAGCATCTAGCTAGCTAGCACCAAGTACTGAAAATTAAGCTTCATGCGCCTGCTTCAAAATTACCCCAACCTGTCAATCATTAGAATGATCGTCACTGATCGAAAGCTCTGGGTTTTCCCGTATTGGATCATTGTTCATTTGTTTATCATATTAAAATTATAGCACTAAGCTTTGCTGGTTGAAAATGTGTTAGATGAGGCCTGAAGACGTGGCTCAGTGGTTAGGAGCATTTGTTGCTTTACCAGAGGACCGGGATTCCAATTTTCACCTACTGAGTCACAGTCACCTGTAATATTGTTCCTAGGGGATCCAGTGTCCTCTTCTGGACTCTGTGGGCACCAGGCACACACAGGGTGCACAAACATAGATGCAGACAAAGCATTCATTCACACGAAATTAAAAAATGAAAAAAAAGAAAGGAAAATATGTTATTCAATTCTACATACCATAATATAAAATCATTGTTTAGAAGGATACAGTGGGAGTGAATAAAAACCCTTCACTAATAAGTGAGCAACAGTGCAGATATGCAGAGACATCCATGTACATCAGACACAGCGTCAGGGTTACAAATGCACACATTCATTCATTTATACAGTCATGCATGCATGCATTCACTCACTCACTCACTCACTCACTCACTCACTCAGGCAGGCAGTAATTTTCTTTGATAGCTATTTTCCAGCTACTGCAGTGAGTGACGGACATACAATCCTGACTGAGTTATGCAGCCTCATTTGTGAGTTAACTGTTACTGTTGAAGGCAGAACAGCATTAACAGTGAGAACAAATTTTTGTAATATACGTGATACATTATTTCATGTAACCATAACCAAAATTGCTTGGAAAAAAGTATTATTACTATTTTTTTTACAGGTGACTAAGCTGAGACTCACAGACGTGTATATTTCAGAGCAGGAGACAGAGCTGGCTCATGATAGAGTTGATCTGTGGGGACATGATATGGAACTA
>NW_021625334.1:0-4524 GCF_004785775.1 Grammomys surdaster
GCTGCCTCTGCCCTTACACGTGTAGAGAAGGCTATTCAACAACAGACTGTTACTTATTATTCTCCTGCCTCCCCTTTGTGGCTGTTAATCCTCCCCACTGTGTTTGCCCCCACAGGACTCTTATGGCAATCCAAGCCTTTATATTGGCTCCATCTACCTGCCACCCCCGCTAAGGTTTTGCCTACCTATCCATCCCTGGTGGCACAAATAATAAAGCTGGGAAGAGAGACTTCCCTCAAACTTTTTGGTAAAGACCCTGACATTGTCAGCCTCCCTTACAATGCTGCTCAGGTCAAATGGCTCTTACAGACTTCTGATGATTGGGCTGTTAATTGTGTTTCATTCCAGGGAAAAATAGACAACCATTTTCCTTCTGATAGGCTCATACAGTTCCTTCAACATCAAGCAGTCGTTTTTCCCAAAATTACCAAAAATTCTCCTATTCCCCAAGCCTCCCTAGTCTTTACAGATAGATCTTCCTCCGGGGTTGCAGCCTTTCGGCTTGATGGACAGGTCTCCAGGGTCCAAACAAAATTTTCCTCAGCACAGTTGGTAGAGCTGGTTGCAGTTATTCAAGTCTTTAAGACTCTTACAGATTGTGCTTTTAATTTGTTTACCGATAGTGCATATGTGGCTCAGTCAGTGCCTTTGTTAGAAACTGTTCCTTTTATTAAGCCATCCACCAATGCCTCCCCACTTTTTGCTGAGCTTGTAAATGCCTCGGCTGCCACCTTGATGGCCAATAATGATACCAGTTTTCAACCTTGCTGGATATGTTTTTCTCCTAAACCCCCTTTTCTATGAAGGGGTGGCTGTTTTTGGAAATTTAGTTGCTATTAATAACTCAACAAAAGTTCTCAATTACTATAGTGGTGAGGCTAAACTTACTCTGAGCCAAACATGGGGCTTGGGTACCTGTTTCTTGGGGCCATAAATGCTGCCCCCTCGAGAGTTACAACCTATCTGTAATGAGACTTTTAAAGTTAATTCTACCTTTTTGTATCTTATTGCTCCTGTTGGATTTTATTTAACCTGTGCTGGAGGGCTCACTTCTTTTATCTATACTCCATGGTTTTTAGATTCTAGAGATTATTGCATTCTTGTTAAACTTTTTCCCAAGATGACTTTTCATCATGAAGAAGAGTTCCTCTTTTCTCCTTCTATTGAGAACCATTTAGTCCGGTCCAAAAGAGAACCAATCTCTGCCATCACCTTGGCCGTAGTTCTAGGACTGGGGGCGGCTGGAACAGGCACAGACATTGCCTCTCTTATAACCTCCCACCAAAAGTACAACCAATTGTCCCTGGCCATAGACAAGGACATTCGAGAGCTACAAATGGGACTTGAAAATCTTAAAGATTCCTTGGTTTCTCTCTCTGAGGTAGTCCTCCAAAATAGAAGAGGACTTGACCTTCTTTTTATCAGAGAAGGGGGATTATGTGTGGCCTTAAAAGAAGAATGCTGCTTTTATGTAGACAAAACAGGATTAGTTCAAGATAGTATAAACAAGGTTAAGTCCAGTTTGGAAGAAAGAAAGAAACAAAGAGAACAACAAGAGGCCTGGTATAAAAATTGGTTCTCCTTCCCACCTTGGGTTACGACCCTGCTTCCAAGCCTTCTTGGGCCCCTTCTGGGTCTGCTATTTTTACTTTCATTTGGCCCATGGGCCTTTAAAAGATTAACCACCTTAATAAAATCCCGTGTTGATGCATCTTTGAGACTTCCACAGGTACATTATCATCGGATCGACAAGCAAGCTATAGAAGAACCCTATGATGATGCTGCTTTGGGTTCCCTCAGATCCCCGGGCCCTCCACCCCTCCCTGATGATGATGCCGCTCCCGGTTCCCCCAGACCCTCAGGCCTCCAGTTTTCCACCTTAGCCGGGGACTGGCTCTCTCCGTGGGGCCATCGGCCCCGTCATCCACAAAGCCCTTAGTGTTCTGCCTCAGGGTGTAGACTGGCCCCCAAAAACAAAATCGCCCCCGTGACTTTGACCAACAATTTCTGTGGTGGTCTGCGACCTTCAAAGGCCAGATCGGCAACCCTCCCCACCGTGGCCTTTGCGCCTCCCGGGTTTGGCTCTTGCACCTCCTGGGCTTAGACCCATTGCACGGAGATGAGCGCCCCAAAAACGGTGGTCGAGGCCAGCGGCCCTTGATCCCCAGGACGGGACTATGCCAGTGCCACATGTATATAACCTCCTTGAGAGGCCAGGGGCCGCAGTTTGGATGCCCACCTCAGCCGATAGAGGCGCCGAACGGCGGGTACCACCCTGTCCTCTCTAAACATCATCTTTGAGTGTCGGCTGTGGACTCACACTGGCTGGCCTAAGACAGGGACTTGGGACAAAGTTGCCTTTTTTTTATTAGTCACAAAAGGGGGACATGTCAGGGGCCAGGAAAATATACCCTGGAGCTAAAAACACTTGGCTTGGGCAGCCTGCCCTCTGCCACCATGAGAACAACAGTCACTTCCTTGTTCTCAGCATGCTTGCACAGAGCTTGCGGCTTACCACGGAGAGTTCAGCTTGTCCCCTTACCCAACCCCTTACCAAGCCCCTTACCCAAATGTTCCCTTACCCAATTTTAGTTTTCCATTCCCCACCCAGCCACAAGTTCCCTAACCCAGTTCCCTAAACCCTTGTCACATGTCCCAAGAGGCCACCCCCTCCTCCTACTCCCTACAGTATATCTTGTAGCAGCTTCCGCAATAAAGTGAGACCTTGACAAGATTCAGCTGGCTCTGTGCCTTCTTTCTCCTTGCTTGGTCTCGCGCCTCTTTCTCCCCTGTTTCTTCCCATTAGGCTCGCCTTCTCCGAGGGACCCTGCGACAAAAGCTGCCCCGCGGGACGGGGCAAGTGGCGCCCGAATAGGGACCCCTTCGAAGGCTGAAGACGGGTCGAACGAGGTCCCGATCGTAGCAGGCCGGCTTTGAGTTTTTGAGTGCTCCGAAGGCTGTGGACTCGCCAGTCCGACGAGCGGTGAGTAGTTTCACCTCGTTCGATGTTTCTCAAGAACAGGGCATAAGATATATGGATTTTTATCTTTGGGTAGGAAAAATAGTCTCAGAGAAAGAGGTATAAGAGTTAAGAACAAGGATTTGTTAATAATAGATAGATAGATAGATAGATAGATAGATAGATAGATAGGCAGGCAGACAAACAGGTGATAGATGATAAGTAATAGGTGATTGATAGATGATAGATACATAGACAAGAGATGAGAGATAGTTGATGATAGATTATCAATGGGTATATGGTAAGTAATGGAGAAATGATACATGATTATGACCAGAAGACAGATGACAGACAATAGACAATATAAGATAGGTAAATTAGATAGATTATAAATAGCAGATGGTAGATTAATGACAGAACAAGGATTTGTTAAAATTTTTTCTGTTTACTGATGGGGCTTGCCCCTGGTTCATAATTGATGGCCCCACTATACATCCAAAGAAATGGCAAAAGGTGGGCCGTGAACTCAATGAGAAATTGACTAGAGAGGGACCCTGTTAACTCAACAGAAAATTCAGAACTGACGGCGCGAACAAGTCTAGACGTCTTTCTGCAAGGTATGGTGGATCCTGTCTATCTTGCTATTGCTATCCCCATTTGGGCTGCAATAGTTTTAGTACTCTGCTTTAGTTTTAATTGGCATATACAGGGGAAGGAGTGCACTTGCCCTCCATGTATACAGGAACTGTAGATAAGAAGCTATGAGTGGCCATCAAATGAAGCCGCTTCTCTCAGCAATGCAGGCGTTGCTGCACGAGCGTGGCTTAAAGGTTCCCGAGAAGGCATTGTGCAATTTTTTAAAGTTAAGACCAGGCACATGGCCTTTGCATAAAATGATTAGAGCCTGTATAGAGGATGCTAAGTGCCGAGACAAAATAAGAGAGAGACAAAGAGCTTTAACAGAACATCAGGATAGCCTATCAGAAGCAGAAATGGGAGAGAGCACTAAGAATAGAAAGAAAAAAGAAAAAATTAAAAAAGAAGTAGCTACAAAAGAGGAACAGAAAGAGAAAAAGAGAAAAGGCCTTAGAAAGAAAATCTCTTTATCCGGTAAAGAATAAGAGAGAGAAAGGGTTTTAGAAAAACAGTTGCCCTCTCTCTATGTCCTTCTTTGTTGTCTGTCCTTGGCGCGCCAATATCAATGTGTGTTGATTGTTTGCTTTTTGTCTAAGTGTATGTTCTATGTTGCATGTTTAAAAGATAAGAATGGTTATAGATCCAGCTTTAGCCTCCCCATTTATTCTTAGGTTTTGAGCTTCACCCTTCTAAGATTTTTTCCCAAAAGATTGAGCTCAGAAAGGACTCCCTGCGCACACTTAATGATTTTTAGCGCCTCCTGGGAGATATAAATTGGCTGCGCCCCTACCTGAAGCTGACCACTAGAGAACTTAAACCCCTTTTTGACATTCTTCAGAGAGATTCAGACCCTTCTTCCCCCCGCACATTGACCCTTGAGGCTGCCTCTGCCCTTACACGTGTAGAGAAGGCTATTCAACAACAGACTG
>NW_021625335.1:0-1245 GCF_004785775.1 Grammomys surdaster
CATTGCACCCCAAGGGCTCAGCCCATTGCACTGGGTCGGTGAGGAGTCTTAGCCTGGCTGGTCCTTGTCTGTGTAGCTCTGGTACCTGAATATTGAGGCAAACAGCCCTTGCACCCCTGGGAGATGACTCCATTGCACAGGGATGGGTGTTTGCATCTCTATCTGTCTCCCTTAGCCCTTGCACCCAGAGGACTTGTTTCCATTGCACCTGGTACGGTAGGGAAGACTGTATTTAACTATCAGTCCTTGATCGCTTATTCCCCCAAGATGGAATTTGCTTGATCGGGCTTGAGTTTGAGTCATGATTGGTACCGTGCCAGACAGGCCAGGGCAGCTCCATCTTAATAAAACAAAAGACACATCTCCCCAGGTTTCCATGAACCTGTTGCTGAAGGAATAGCAGCCTCGAACTTCAGTTCTTGCACCTCTTGGGGCTCAGTCCCATTGCACAAGAGAGAATGAGTCGAGCTGCCATAATTTTTCTCAGGACAGCTGCCATTGATCCCAATGACGGGAGTAGGTTGATGCCATAAGCCAGGGGCACATCATCTAGGATTAAAGGTAGTGAGTCAACCCCATGACGGGAATAATGAGTGGCCATGACCTGGGTGCACATTCTCTTGCACAGAGAATGTCAGGCATGGGTACAACCCTTGTAGCCTAAGACAGGGAACTCACCCTTCCTTATTGGAATTTTGTCCTGTTGATGCTGGCTATGGGGGCACGTCAACTAGCCTAAGATAGGGATATTGGCCAGTGCCTGCTCTTAAAAAATAAAATAGGGGGAGATGTAAGGAGCCGCCATTAGAAGATGGCCCTTGTTCCCTCTGTTTGAGGTGGAAAACAACTGCATTCAGGGTCGTAAACACCTGCTGTGAGCCTGCATATCTTTCAGAGGCAGCTCCTCACCCTCCCGAGCAGTATGTAAATGAAGTTCTGCAAGAAGCACCAATTAGACACTTATACACAGTTGTGATAACTATTTAAGCAGCACCCATTTGGGGCTTCGGGGTCTTTCGCTTTACAATCAATGGTGTGTTCCCCAATAAAGTGCGTGAGGAAGGATCCTGTTGTTGCGTCATCCTTGCTGGCAAGGCGGGCGTGACAAGTGGTGCCGAAACCCGGGAAGATTTACATCACAAGGCACCAGCGAAGACCCCCGGACTTAGCTACGGGAGGATTCAGAACTGATCGCACGGGAACGGCGGTACCGGTAAGCCCCTGACAAAGAAAAAAGATATGCTG
>NW_021625336.1:0-3635 GCF_004785775.1 Grammomys surdaster
TCCAATTTTTGTTATTAAAAAGAAGTCTGGAGAATGGAGACTTCTACATGATTTAAGGGCTATTAATAGTCAAATGCAAGTTATGGGAGCCACTCAGCGTGGTTTACCACTTTTATCAGCATTACCTAAAGAATGGAAATTGATAATTGTAGATATTAAAGATTGTTTCTTTTCAATACCTTTAGTAGTTGAAGATAGACAAAGATTTGCTTTTACATTGCCATCCATTAACCATGAGGAGCCAGATTATAGATATCATTGGAAAGTCTTACCTCAAGGTATGGCTAATAGTCCCACTATATGTCAGTTATATGTGGAAAAACCTTAAAAATTATTAGAGATAAGTATCCTAAATTGAGAATCTGCCATTATATGGATGATGTATTGCTTTGTGGATCTAAGGATGAAGACTTGTGCCTTGCCTATGCTGATTTAATAAAAGTATTTGAGAGTAAAGGTTTATTTATCGCACCAGAAAAGGTGCAGAAAGGCAACATAGGAGCATTCTTGGGAACTAATATACATCCTCAGTTTATATCCCCACAGAAAATTGCCATTCATAGGGACTACCTTAAAACATTAAATGACTTTCAAAAACTTTTGGGAGATATTAATTGGATACGTCCCTATCTCAAAATTCCTTCAGCTGAATTAAAGCCTTTATTTGCTATATTAGAAGGAGCCAGTCATATTTCCTCACCTAGAAAACTAACGTATGCTGCCATAGTAGCTCTGCAGAAAGTAGAAGAAGCCATACAGTAAGCTCAATTAGTGAGGGTTCAGCCTAATGAACCTATTTTCTTCTGTGTTTTTGATACAGTCACATTGCCTACAGCAGTGTTGTGGCAGCAGGGACCGTTGCTCTGGATTCATCCTCATGCTTCACCAAATAAAACTTTAGATCATTATCCTACAGCTGTAGCAGAATTGGCATTAAAGGGGTTGCAGGCTTCTTTGACACACTTTGGGCAATACCCTGATACGCTTATAGTTCCATATACAACCCAGCAAGTTCAAGTGCTTTGCACAGCGATAGATATGTGGGCTATTCTGAAATGTGTTTTTCCAGGTCATATAGATAATCACTACATGCACCATCCGTTATTACAGTTTGTGTCAAAACATCGTATAATTTTTCCTAAAGTAACTACCAATGCCCCTATGGATCAAAGTCAGGCATTGGATGTTATGTCGCTGATTTTGCTAGTCCAGTAAAGTTTAAATTTGCTCCTGACACTCCACAATTGGTAGAGTGTCAAGTGGTTTTAGAAGTCTTCAAGGCTTTCCCTGGTCCCATAAATATCATTTCTGATTCCCACTACATGGTAAATGCAATTCATATTCTAGAGGTCGCAGGTACAATAAAATCAACCAGTCCTGTGGCCCCCATTCTGAAACAAATACAACAGTGTACTTTATCTAGGAACTCAAAAATTTTTTATTCAACATATTAGAGCCCATACCTTATTACCAGGTCCCATGGTGCTGGGTAATGTTTTAGCTGATGCAGCTACTCGTCAAGCGTTCACTGTTTTGCAAACGAATCTTACAGCTGCTCAGGAATTTCATAAACTGTTTCATCTTCCAGCCTCCACTCTCAGACTTAAATTTGGTATCCCAAGAGCTGCGACTCGAGATATTACATTGAACTGTCAAAAATGTGTGGAATTTAACCACCCTCCATCCATTCGAGTAAACCCAAGAGGGCTTAGACCTTTAGATGTCTGGCAGATGGATGTGACACATATTAAACATTTTGGGAAATTACAATATATTCATGTATCAATAGATACTTGCTCAGGTATTATCCATGCTACGCCTATGGCTGGAGAAAAGGTTTCTCATGTTATTGCCCACTGTTTAGAAGCTTGGGCAGCGTAGGGTAAACCTCGCCTGCTAAAGACTGATAATGGGCCTTCGTATACAGCTAAAACTTTTGTACAATTTTGTGTGCGCATGCAAGTGCAGCATCGTACTGGATTACCATACAATCCTCAAGGTCAAGGCATCATTGAAAGAGCCAATCTAACTTTGAAAATGTATCTGCAAAAACAAAAAGAGGAATTATGGAATCATCACTGGCTCCTAAAGCAGCCCTGTCTCTAACTCTATTTACACTTAACTTTTTAAAACTGGATGAAAAGGGCTGATTGCTGCTGACAGGCATAGTAATCCTGTGGAAGATACATGGGAAACGGTGAAATGAAAAGATGTATTGACAAACTCATGGAGAGGCCCGGATCCAGTGCTTACCAGATCCAGGGGAGCTGTTTGTGTTTTCCCACAGATTGAAGAAAATCCTGTCTGGGTGCCAGCAAGATTAACCAGAGTTGTTGCGGAGCCAAGGACGTTTTCTTAGAAGAATGAAGAAGCTGTGGTGGACACTTTTAGTCATGATGACTTATGAAGAAGTGCTAAGTATTCAGTTATGGGCAATAGTTAGATCTTGGCCCGTACCTATGCCCGTTCATGCCAATTCTACTGTGTTGCCATTGTTTACGTCTACTCAATGTTTTATGGAAGTCCCATGTGCTATGCCTATGGGACAGGAGCCTGTTTTATACAATGCTACTGCATTTCCATTGAATTTTACTATCTGCTTTACTACTAATGCTAAAGCTCATACTCTGTGTATTGTACTCAGGAACACCACGTAAACAAACTGGGTGGATCCTGTTGCATTTAGGAAGGTTGGTACAGGAGTCTTGGTTGAGGCACTAAAGCAGGTGTCAGCTGGTAAGATGGAAAGTTCAGGAAATATTTCTAATAATGATGGGGCCTTATTAAATATAACTACCATGTTGCTCCGGAGTAATGTTACTGCACCTTGGACATCACAATCGCCCAACCGTAATGCAACATACAAGAAAATTTTGCCTTGGTGTCCCCCTGATCTATCTTTTCCTCCAGTTGTTATGCCATGTCAATCTAAAGAATCTCCTGACATGGAGATTGCTTCAGGATTTGCCCTTTCACCTCCTATAAAATGGGCTGCTATCAACAAGACTGGTATTCGAACAGGAAGGTGAAATATATGGTCTTTTTATCAATGGATACTAACAAATATAGCTGGAGCCAGTACTAGCCTTTCTGCATTTGTCTCTATGCAAGGTCTATATCATGTGATACAAAATATCTCAGCCACCCGCTCTAATAATAGCTATCCTTATTTGGATAGGATTAAGGTAAATGGGGAGCTGGTGAGTTCATCTGCCCCAGCTGCCCCTGTATGTGTTTCACCTCCATTTTTCTTTATCTTGGCTGAGTTTGAAAATAATACAAGTTTTCTGAACTGTAGAGCAAGTAATACTACCTGCTACTTAGCTGAATGCTGGAATGGTTCTTTATCTTTGGCCTTAATAGCACATATACCTACTTTTGTGCCAATTCCTGTGGAAGCAAATCCAGAAGATTTTCCTATAGCCTCTTTATTTAGACAAAAAAGAGATTTTGGTATTACAGCTGCAATTGTGACTGCTATAGCAGTGTCAGCAGCGGCTGCTGTGACTGCAGGCATAGCAATGGCCAATCAAGTAAATGCAGCTCAAACTGTTGATGCTTTAGTAGAAAGAGCTGCGGATGCTTTGCTTACACAGCATCAAATGAATACTCATCTCACTTCTGGTATTCTTCTG
>NW_021625337.1:0-2981 GCF_004785775.1 Grammomys surdaster
GATACGTCCCTATCTCAAAATTCCTTCAGCTGAATTAAAGCCTTTATTTGCTATATTAGAAGGAGGCAGTCATATTTCCTCACCTAGAAAGATAACCTCTGCTGCCATAGTAGCTCTGCAGAAAGTAGAAGAAGCTATACAGCAAGCTCAATTAGTGAGGGTTCAGCCTAATGAACCTATTTTCTTATGTGTTTTTGACACAGTCACATTGCCTACAGCTGTATTGTGGCAGCAGAGACCGTTGCTCTGGATTAATCCTCATGCATCACCAAATAAAACTTTAGATCATTATCCTACAGCTGTAGCAGAATTGGCATTAAAGGGGTTGCAGGCATCTTTGACACACTTTGGGCAATACCCTGATACGCTTATAGTTCCATATACAGCCCAACAAGTTCAAGTGCTTTGTACAGTGATAGATATGTGGGCTATACTGAAATGTGTTTTTCCAGGTCATATAGATAATCACTACCCACACCATCCGTTATTACAGTTCGTGTCAAAGCATCCTATAATTTTTCCTAAAGTAACTGCCAACGCCCCTATTCAAAGGCTATAGATATCTATACAGATGGATCAAAGTCAGGCATTGGATGTTATGTGGCTGATTGTGCTAGCCCAGTAAAGTTTAAATTTGCTCCTGACACTCTGCAATTGGTAGAGTGTCAAGTGGTTTTAGAAGTCTTCAAGGCTTTCCCTGGTCCCATAAATATCATTTCTGATTCCCACTACGTGGTGAATGCAATTCGCATTCTAGAGGTCGCAGGTACAATAAAATCAACCAGTCCTGTGGCCCCCATTCTGAAACAAATACAACAGTGTATATTATCTAGGAACTCAAAATTTTTTATTCAACATATTAGAGCCCATACCTTATTACCAGGTCCCATGGTGCTGGGTAACGCTTTAGCTGATGCAACTACTCGCCAAGCATTCCCTGTTTTGCAAACTAATCTTACAGCTGCTCAGGAATTTCATAAACTGTTTCATGTTCCAGCCTCCACTCTCAGACTTAAATTTGGTATCCCAAGAGCTGTGGCTCAGGATATTACATTAAACTGCCAGAAATGTGTGGAATTTCACCACCCTCCAGGCATTGGAGTAAACCCAAGAGGGCTTAGACCTTTGGATGTCTGGCAGATGGATGTGACACATATTAAACATTTTGGGAAATTACAATATGTTCATGTATCTATAGATACTTGCTCTGGTATTATCCATGCTACGCCTATGGCTAGAGAAAAGGTTTCTCATGTTATTGCCCACTGTTTAGAAGCTTGGGCAGCGTGGGGTAAACCGCGTCTGCTAAAGACTGATAATGGGCCTGCGTATACAGCTAAAACTTTTGTACAATTTTGTGTGCGTATGCAAGTGCAGCATCGTACTGGATTGCCATACAATCCTGAAGGTCAAGGCATCATTGAAAGAGCCAATCTTACTTTGAAAATGTATCTGCAAAAACAAAAAGGGGGAATTATGGATTCATCACTGGCTCCTAAAGCAGCCCTGTCTCTAACTCTATTTACACTTAATTTTTTAAAACTGGATGAGAAGGGGCTGACTGCTGCTGACAGGCATAGTAATCCTGTGGAAGAGTCACGGGAAACAGTGAAATGGAAAGATGTATTGACAGAGTCATGGAGAGGCCCGAATCCAGTGCTTACCAGATCCAGGGGAGCTGTTTGTGTTTTCCCACAGAATGAAGAAAATCCTGTCTGGGTGCCAGCAAGATTAACCAGAGTTGTTGTGGAGCCAAGGATGTTTTCTAAGAAGAATGAAGAAGCTGTGGTGGACACTTTTAGTCATGATGACTTATGAAGAAGTGCTAAGTATTCAGTTATGGGCAATAGTTAGATCTTGGCCCGTACCTATGCCCATTCATGCCAATTCTACTGTGTTGCTATTGTTTACTTCTACTCAATGTTTTATGGAAGTCCCATGTGCTATGCCTATGGGACAGGAGCCTGTTTTATACAATGCCACTGCATTTCCATTGAATTTTACTCTCTGCTTTACTACTAAAGCTAAAGCTCATACTCCGTGTATTGTACTCAGGAACACTACGTTAACAAACTGGGTGGATCCTATAACATTTAGCAAGGTTGGTACGGGAGTCTTGATTGAGGCACTAAAGCAGGTGTCAGCTGGTAAGATGGAAATTTCAGGAAATATTGCTAATAATGACAGGGCCTTATTAAATATAACTACCATGTTGCTTCGGAGTAATGTTACTGCACCTTGGACATCACAATGGCCCACGCGTAATGCAACATACAAGAAAGTTTTGCCTTGGTGTCCCCCGATCTATCTTTTCCTCCAGTTTTTACGCCATGTCAATCTAAAGAATCTCCTGACATGGAGATTGCTTCAGGGTTTGCCCTTTCACCTCCTATAAAATGGGCCGCTATCAACAAGACTGGTATTCAAACAGGAAAGCGAAATATATGGCCCTTTTATCAATGGATACTAACAAATATAGCTGGAGCCAGTACTAGCCTTTCTGCATTTGTCTCTATGCAAGGTCTATATCATGTGATACAAAATATCTCAGCCACCCGTTCTAATAATAGCTATCCTTATCTGGATAGGATTAAGGTAAATGGCGAGCTGGTGAGTTCATCTGCCCCAGCTGCCCCTGTATGTGTTTCACCCCCATTTTTCTTTATATTGGCTGAGTTTGAAAATAATACAAGTTTTCTGAACTGTAGCGTAAGTAATACTACCTGCTATTTAGCAGAATGCTGGAATGGTTCTTTATCTTTGGCCTTAATAGTACATATACCTACTTTTGTGCCAATTCCTGTGGAAGCAGATCCAGAAGATTTTCCTATAGCCACTTTATTTAGACAAAAAAAGAGATTTTGGTATTACAGCTGCAATTGTGACCACTATAGCAGTATCAGCAGCAGCTGCTGTGACTGCAGGCATAGCAATGGCCAATCAAGTAAATGCAGCTCAAACTGTTGATGCTTTAGTAGAAA
>NW_021625338.1:0-1143 GCF_004785775.1 Grammomys surdaster
AAATAGAGGAAAAATTAGGGGCATGAAGGGAAAAGAGCTCTAAAAAGGAAAAAAGAAAACATAAGGATCCGGAGGCGGAGCGCGCGCGCAACATAACATCTACCTGCCTCTACAAGAGTTTGAACTTTTAGATAAAGTCAAGGTCCTCGACAAAAGAGGAGATAAAGTTCCCAGGTGAACTGGGATAATTAAGTCCTCAGGACGTGGCTATTTTGCTCTTCTCTGTAGATAAAGAGAGAGCAGGCAAGTTCATGGTGTAGCGAACCGAAAGTGAATCTTTGGGAGGAATTTAGTTATGGGCGCTGCTCAGTCGCACCCAATTTTTTTTGGCTCTTCAGGAGCTGCTTTTATCAAGGAATTTAAGATAAAAAGCTCAACTCTGTTAACGTTTTTGAATGAATGCGATACCATTGCACCCTGGTTCTCGGTATCAGGAAATCTTACAGTATCCTGCTGGGATAAGCTTGGCAGAGACTTTGCTCAGGAACAGGGAAGTTTGCAAAAGTTAGTGAGAAGCTGTTTGGAAGATCAGAAATGCTGTAAGGTAGTTGAAGAGGGACAAACGGCCTTGGAAATGTTGCAGGAGCAGAGATTGGAGAGAGCTGCAGGTGAGAAGGGAGGCCTCAGTTCCTCCAGCTTATCTTGAAGCTGCCCAGGCTCCTCTGCCTGCTCAGCCTGCAGAGGAGGTCATTAGCATACTTTCTTCTGAAAAGCTAAGTGCTGCCAAAGAGTTGTGGGCTGAACAGATAAGGACAGTAGCATGCTAGCTTGGCTCATAATGAGCGGGGCAGTGGTACTTCGCTCCCCCTGACTTCAGAGTGGCAGGGGTCCTAGTAGGGCAGTGCAGAGAAGTAAGCTAGAGTAGTAAATGGAAACCTGAATCTTTTTTTTAGAAAAAATAAAAAATTACTCTGAGGTAAAATGTTTAAATAACTTTTCATCTTTAAGCTTGTCCCTCTGGCAGAGCTTCTGTCCTAAAGCTAAGAGTAGAAGCAGGATTATGAAGCTTCTCATTCATTGCAAGGATTGGAGTATGAAGCCACTCCTAGCATAAGTGCAAAAGAGTTAGTGTGGAGAGATCATGAGGGAAGAAAAGGTAGACTTCAGCCTTATGTTTTACCATTACCAGTGAACCTCTGGGGA
>NW_021625339.1:0-1035 GCF_004785775.1 Grammomys surdaster
ACAGATCCCTCAGCCATTGCACCCCAAGGGCTCAGCCCATTGCACTGTGTCGGTGAGGAGTCTTAGCCTGGCTGGTCCTTGTCTGTGTAGCTCTGGTACCTGAATATTGAGGCAAACAGCCCTTGCACCCCTAGGAGATGACTCCATTGCACAGGGACGGGTGTTTGCATCTCTATCTGTCTCCCTTAGCCCTTGCACCCAGAGGACTTGTTTCCATTGCACCTGCTAGGGTAGGGAAGACTGTATTTAACTATCAGTCCTTGATCGCTTATTCCCCCAAGATGGAATTTGCTTGATTGGGCTTGAGTTTGAGTCATGATTGGTACCGTGCCAGACAGGCCAAGGGCAGCTCCATCTTAATAAAACAAAAGACACAAACAAAAGACACATCTCCCCAGGTTTGGATGAACCTGTTGCTGAAGGAATAGCAGCCTCGAACTTTAGTTCTTGCACCTCTTGGGGCTCAGTCCCATTGCACAAGAGAGAATGAGTCGAGCTGCCATAATTTTTCTCAGGCCAGCTGCCATTGATCCCAATGACGGGAGTAGGTTGATGCCATAAGCTAGGGGCACATCATCTAGGATTAAAGGTTGTGAGTCAACCCCATGACGGGAATAACGAGTGGCCATGACCTGGGTGCACATTCTCTTGCACAGAGAATGCTAGGCATGGGTGCAACCCTCGTAGCCTAAGACAGGGAACTCGCCCTTCCTTATTGGAATTTTGTCCTGTTGATGCTGGCTATGGGGGCACGTCAACTAGCCTAAGACAGGGATATTGGTCAGTGCCTGCTCTTAAAAAAATAAAATGAGGGGAGATGTAAGGAGCCGCCATTAGAAGATGGCACTTGATCCCTGTTCGAAGTGGAAAACAACTGCATTCAGGGTCATAAACACCTGCTGTGAGCCTGCGTACGCAGCTCCTCACCCTCCTGAGCAGTATGTAAATGAAGTTCTGCAAGAAGCACCAATTAGACACTTATACACAGTTGTGATAACTATTTAAGCAGCACCCATTTTGGGCTTGGGGTCTTTC
>NW_021625340.1:0-93 GCF_004785775.1 Grammomys surdaster
AAATAGAGGAAAAATTAGGGGCATGAAGGGAAAAGAGCTCTAAAAAGAAAAAAAGAAAACATAAGGATCCAGAGGTGGAGCGGCGCAAAGTAA
>NW_021625340.1:193-1412 GCF_004785775.1 Grammomys surdaster
GGAGGAATTTAGTTATGGGCGCTGCTCAGTCACACCCAATTTTTTTTGGCTCTTCAGGAGCTGCTTTTATCAAGGAGTTTTAAGATAAAAAGCTCAACTCTATTAACATTTTTGAATGAATGCGATACCATTGCACCCTGGTTCGAGTTATCAGGAAATCTTACAGTATCCTGCTGGGATAAGCTTGGCAGAGACTTTGCTCAGGAACAGGAAACTTTGCAAAAGTTAGTGAGAAACTGTTTGGAAGATCAGAAATGCTGTAAGGTAGTTGAAGAGGGACAAACGGCCTTGGAAATGTTGCAGGAGCAGAGATTGGAGAGGGCTGCAGGTGAGAAGGGAGGCCTCAGTTCCTCCAGCTTATCTTGAAGCCGCCCAGGCTCCTCAGTCTTTTCAGCCTGCCAAGGTCATCATTAGCATACTTTCTTCTGAAAAGCTAAGCGCTGCCAAAGAGTTGTGGGCTCAGATAAGGACACTAGCATGCTAGCTTGGCTCATAGTGAGAGGGGCAGTGGTACTTCGCTGCCCTGACTTCAGAGTGGCAGGGGTCCTAGTAGGGCAGTGCAGAGAAGTAAGCTAGAGTAGTAAATGGAAACCTGAATCTTTTTTTTAGAAAAAATAAAAAATTACTCTGAGGTAAAATGTTTAAATAACTTTTCACCTTTAAGCTTGTCTCTCTGGCAGAGCTTCTGTCCTAAAGCTAAGAGTAGAAGCAGGATTATGAAGCTTCTCATTCTTTGCAAGGATTGGGGTATGAAGCCACTCCTAGCATAAGTGCAAAAGAGTTAGTGTGGAGAGATCATGAGGGAAGAAAAGGTAGTTTTCAGCCTTATGTTTTACCATTACCAGTGAACCTCTGGGGGAGAGACATCCTAAAGGGCATGGAATTAAGACTAACCAATGAATACTCTGCTCAGAGTCAGAAAATGATGAAAGACATGGGATATATTCCTGGGCTTGGCCTGGGAAGGTTTCATATTGAGACCAAAGGTCAGACCCACACAAAAGAGCTGGGTTTTTCCTAGAGGATGCAATACGCATACCGTGGAAATCAGAGGACGATGTGTGGGTTCCTCAATGACCTTTAACCTCTGAAAAATTAACTGCTGCTAAAGCTATAGTTGATGTACAGCTAGCCCTTGGACATTTAGAGCCCACTCAATCTCCTTGGAATACTCCAATTTTTGTTATTAAAAAGAAGTCTGGAAAATGGAGACTTCTAC
>NW_021625340.1:1512-1835 GCF_004785775.1 Grammomys surdaster
GTTGAAGATAGACAAAGATTTGCTTTTACGTTGCCATCCATTAACCAAGAGGAGCCAACTTATAGATATCATTGGAAAGTCTTACCTCAAGGTATGGCTAATAGTCCCACTATATGTCAGTTATATGTGGGAAAAAACTTAAGAATTATTAGAGATAAGTATCCTAAATTGAGAATCTGCCATTATATGGATGATGTATTGCTTTGTGGATCTAAGGATGAAGACTTGTACCTTGCCTATGCTGATTTAATAAAAGTATTTGAGAGTAAAGGTTTTTTTATCACACCAGAAAAGGTGCAGAAAGGCAACATAGGAGCATTCTT
>NW_021625341.1:0-1804 GCF_004785775.1 Grammomys surdaster
GCCAAACCACTCTCCACTTTGCTCCATAGATTCCAGCTTTGCTTACCAATGCTAGGTCCACACATCTCAAAAAGAGTCTATCCCTCAGTCTTTGTATTGACAGCCTCTTCCCTATTCCTCACAGCTCTGGCATTTGTTCAATAAGACCAGTATCAGCCTCCTGTATTCTGACTGCAGACTGGCATTGCTCAGGTAAGTCCTAAGAAAAAGAAACCAGAGATGCTCAGTGTGTCCCAGATCCAAAGGGTTCTTGGCTTCCTTCCTTTTCTCTGGTATGTTCACTACCCCTATGGAAATCCTGAAGGGCCAGATTCAGTACCCAAGGTGTCCCCTAGTCATATAACTTCCACTTCAGTCACCCCCCACAGCCTGCAGACCATCAGCTGGTTGTTGAACTTTTCCTGCTCATCCATTCTGAATTCCCACCTTCATCCCCTCATTGTGAAATAAAAGGGAATCTCCTTGAAGCTTTAAACTCTGTCCCTAGAATGTCTTTTATAGTGTTGATCTAGTATTATTTATTATACTGTGAAAAGTACTCTGACCAAGAAACTTAGGGAGAAAAATGGAATACTTTAGCTTTACATCTCAAGTGACCGTTTATAATGATTTTCAGGGAAGTCAGAGCAGCTAATGATTGAGACATCACATCACACCCACAGACAAAAATCGACAAACATAAAAGTAGGAATGTCCTCTCACTTGTACTCAGATTGACTTCTCTACTCCTATATACTCCAGAATCCCTGGAGTAGGATCTGGAACTAACCACATAGGATAGGGAATCCCATATTAATTAGCTTCATGAAGATCATTCCCCACAGGCATGTCCACAGGTTGGCACAATGTAGATAATTCCTCAATGAAACTCTGTTTACAGGTGATACAAGTTGACAGTTAAAGCTGAGAAGCACAGATATTACTGTCTCTGGTCTTGCTTTAATTCCCAAATCCACCTCTGTCTTTAAGATGGACACTTTATTCCTCACACCATGAGAACATAGATTAGTTTCTTGCATTCAATAAAAATTCTTACACCAAGCCTACTGATGTTCACAGACTACTGGAAGTCAGTACACTCAGAGAATATAAGCCTTAGGTGTTACCTCTACACCAGTCACCACATCTCCTTTGGCTCCTTCCTCTCTTGCCCTGCACCTTAAGATGCTTCCTAGACAATCTCTTTATCATCATTCTTCTCATCTGTTCTTCTCAGGCCTGAAAAAGATGGAGCAGCCACAGGAGTAGATGCCATCTGCACTCATCATGCAGACCCAACTGGACCTGGGCTGGACAATGAACGGGTATTCTGGGAACTGAGCAATCTGACCAACAAGGTTACTCAGCTGGGTCCTTACACCTTAGACAAGAACAGCCTTTACATCAATGGTGAGCAGTGGCCATGTGTGCTCTTGTGCAGAGCATACACTCTCCCGTCAGCCTCCACTGCCTCACTCTACTCCATTCTCACTCTTTTATTTTCTCTTTAGGTTATACACACCAGATCCAGTACACCACATCTCCAAGTGAGTATTCAGAGGCTCATCAAGTCTCTCCTATGCTGTAAGTCCAAGCCCCATGAAATATAAAGAAACAAAAGCCCCCATCTGTATTTCTTTCCTTAAGCCTCTCTCCTCCTAGAGATGAACAAAAATGTTTGCCCTAAAAAGCTTCCAGTCTTGCTGGAGGCACAGCTCAGGAAAATGCTAACAGTAGGTATGGAGTTTGATCCCTAGCAGCTGTGTAAAAAGCTGGGCATCATGGTCTACATTTATAATGCTAGCTCTAGAAGGAGTAGGCAAGG
>NW_021625342.1:0-6953 GCF_004785775.1 Grammomys surdaster
TTTGTTTTGTTTTGTTTTGTTTTGTTTTGTTTTGTTTTGTTTTGTTTAAGACAGGGTTTCTCTGTATAGCCCTGGCTGTCCTAGAACTCACTCTGTAGACCAGGCTGGCCTCGAACTCAGAAATCTGCCTGCCTCTGCCTCCCAAGTGCTGGGATTAAAGGTGTGTGCCACGACCGCCTGGCAAAATTGTTTTCTTTTACCTAATTTTAGCACTGATTTTTTTTTCTATCCCTATTGTTACATTTCTGTTGTTAGGCCATGGTGAAGTCATGTTTTAGATGTTTATGTAATACTGACATGTTTAGAGGCTGTGTTCTTTTTTTCAAGAATGTAGGATCTGTTATACATTGTCTCTTTTGGGACTGAGGCCATTTATTCTTCATCAGGAACTTCACTTCTCTGCCCCAAGGAACCCTCAACCTTGGTATCCCCATTTCTTAATCTCAGTCCTTTTCCCTTGCTAGGCCTGAGAAAGGTGGAACAGCCATTGGAGTGGATGCTGTTTGCACTCTTCATTCTAATCCCTTGGGCCTTGAGCTGGACAGAGAGAAGTTGTACTGGGAACTGAGCCATAACACCCAGGGTGTCACCAAGCTAGGATCCTTCACCTTAGAAAAAGACAGTCTGTACATCAATGGTGAGCATCCCCTCAGGAGTCATAAACTGATGATGAGAATGTTATTCTACGACAAGTGGGCTTTCTGGTTTATCACAAGACCTTTGCTACATATGATCTGAGCTCATCTTAATTTGATGAGTTAAGGGCCCACATAAGCTTTTGAGTCTTCAAATTCTTCTCTTTTCTCTGTATCATTACATTACCAAAGCATTATTTGAACATGTGTTTAACCAACAAAGACCTTGCTCTAGTAGCAATAAATACCATCTCTGGTTGAAGTCAATGGTGCCTCAATAGTTGTTTAAATCTGGGTGTGTTTGTAGTTGTGTTTGTTGTTTTGTTTTACTTTAAGTTGCATCTTGCTATGTGACCTAGACCTAACAATGTAACTCAGTCTGTCCTTAAACTGATGATTCCAGCTCCCCTGAGTGCTAGATTTGCACTGTAAAATTGCATACAAGTATATCTCATGTCTTTGTGGAGGTAAAACACCTCTATCTTGCTTGGTATGTGTCTGGCCTTGTTCTCTGAGCCTTAGTTCCATCAGGAGCTTTCATCTGAAACTTTATACTGAGCTAGGTGTGGTGGATCATCCCTATAATTCCTGAGTTTGCCTGGTATGTGCAGGACTCTTGGTTACATCTCTAGTACCATAAGGAAGAAAAAGAGAAGGGAAAGAATAGAGTAGGAAATAGAAGGAGAAGGAGAAGCAGAAGGAAAACTAAGAGGCATTTACCAGGAGTGATGGCCACTGCTTGCAATCATTGTACTTCAAGATGAGATTGAAGATTTTCTGCAAGTTTGTGCTCAGCTAGAGTTACAGAAAGAAGTGAAGGCCTACTGGACTACAGAATAAGATTCTATCACAAAGAGATCAAAGATTCCATCTCAAAGAAAAGTTGGAGCCTTCATTTCCTTCCCCATATATCCCATCAAATATATGTGGAAGAAATTTGGGGTGTGTCTGGTGTTTCAAGTAAATTATAAGTTTACAAGAATGGACATGGTTCTCTGGATGATGCTAAGTGTTTTGTTGTATAGACTTGAAGTCTCACCTGGAGATGTGGCTGATGACCCTAAGCTATATTATAAACATGTCTGTCCTCACATCCTCATTCTGTCCTGTTCTCATTGCAGGTTTTACACATATAAGACCCTTTGCTTCCACTCTCAACAGTGAGTACTTAAGAATCTGATGGTTGTGTTCACCTCATCCTATGGGAACAGTGGTTGATCTATCTCCTACTGAATTCAAGCTCATGAAGAAGAAAAAAAATAAATTAAAAGCTGGGCTCTCACATTCCCCCATCATAATGGTTCAATTTGAAGAGTAAAGACGCTCTCTTGTGACATTCATGCTCTACCTCAAATAGAAATTTTTACTCCAATCCATTTTTCCTCAGCTCCCGTGACGTCCTCTCTGTTTTTCACTGAGACCTCCACTGCAAAACCTATCCACTCTACAGGTAGGCGCCTTCTCTCTCCACCTCCTTCTAGGAAGCCAACACCCTCCATTTCAAAGACAGGATATTGGAGATAATTGAGAGAACTCAGAGTATTCATTGGTGCTTCCTGTTCTTTGAATTTTCCAAGAGCCAGAGATTGGTTACCCTCAAATCTCCAGCCATATCAATCTTGGACAATGTATTTACTCTGAATAATTTACTTTCCTCAACTATCACATGACATATTTATTTAAAACTTCATACTAAAAGACTCGATTGGCCACTCATTTAATCCCACTATTTATAGTTTAGCAGTAAATGCTTAAGTAACATGCCCAAGTCCCTGTTTTGAATTAAATTTAGTGTGTGTGTGTGTGTGTGTGTGTGTGTGTGTGTGTGTGTATTTGTCTCCTATGCATTCATGTCTGGCCAGAGAGTGTAGAAGAAAGTGTCTATGATTGGAGTTGTAGGCATTTGTAAGCCACTAGATGTGGGTGCTGTGAACTAAACCTGTATCCACTGGCAGAGATAAGAGTTCCAAACAGTGGCTTACTGAGAGAAAGGAACAGGAATGGAAAAATAAAGATAACAAGAAATAAAACAAAAGCAATACTAGGACCAGGAGATCTTGAATAAGCTGATAACTTATGAAAAGCAAATTTACTAAGAAGTACAAGATCATATATACTGCTTTCAGGGGGTGGGGAGGATGTCCAAGAAGAGAGCTAAGTCAGGCAATGTTGGCACAGGATACTTCAGAAGCAGCTGCTTTCGGTGATATTCACAGCCCAAGAAGAAAGCCAGATCCCTCAGGAATCAAAAGCTTAATTCCTCCTTACTCTCCAGGACCCTTATTCCTACTGATTCAGGTCATTAGAAAAGTAAGGAGAGAGAAACTCTTCCATGTACCCACAGGTCTAACCCTAATGTCACCTAGTTTAACTGAGCACTTACTTACATGAATAGTCATTTTTATTCTCTGTCTGTACTGCTGGGGACAGTCTAGAGCCTATATTCCAGAATCAGACTGTGCTTGCTAAGTCTGTCCCTGGACAAGGACTGTAAGGGTCCAAAATTCCTGAAGGAAGACCCCAGACTCAGATAGACAAAGAGCAAAGACAAAGAGCATTTTTTTCTGCAGGGGACAACCTTTTTTTTGAAATGACAATCCAAGACAAAGGCATGAAGGCCTTCTTATTGGGAACTAGACAAACTCTCTAGAAAGATTAGGTGCTAGGAGGTCACAGGTGGTCAGTGGTCTGCATTCCTATGTCATGAACATTTAACCATGCAATGAGATAGGACTTCCCAGCAGAGATGGCCCATTCTGAGATATTTCGCCATTTTTGTGGCTATCCCCAGGCTGTTCTTTGGGAGGGGGTTTTACAAGTTTGTTTCTGTATTTTATGGTCTGTTCCTGGAACTGGTGTCTATGGCCTTCTTTTCAACATCAGGCCTGGTCCTTACATGGAGACAAATGGGGGTTTATGTTGTCCTTTCAAGTTATAGAACTATTTCAAGTCATAGAACTTTTGTCTTTTCTTTTCTTTTTTTTTTCCTTTGGTTTTTCATGACAGAGTTTCTCTGTGTAGCCCTGGCTGTCCTGTAACTCACTCTGTAGACCAGGCTGGCCTTGAAATCAGAAATCCATCTGCCTCTGCCTCCCAAGTGCTGGGATTAAAGGTGTGCGCCACCACTGCCCAGATCTTCTGTCTTTTCATGGGGCCTGAGAAAGACCTGAATCAGTCTGACTGTACAAATTCTAAGTTTTAAGAGAGAGAGTTGTTGTTGTTGTTGTTGTTGTTGTGTGTAGATATTTGTACATGCATGGACCTGAATGTGGATGCCAAATCAATGATGAATATCATTCTTCAGAGCTGACCACCTTATTTTTTGACATAGTGTTTGTAACTAACCTGTAGCTCATCCATTCTGATAGGCTATTATTTTAGGGTTTTACTTCTGTGAACAGTTACCATGACCAAGGTAACTCTTATTAGGACAATATTTAATTTGGCCTGGCTTACAGATTCAGAGATTCAGTCCATTATCATCAAGGTGTTACATAGCAATGTCCAGGGAGATATTTTGCAGGAGGAACTGAGAGTTCTACGTGTTCATCTGAAGGCCATTAAGAGAAGACTAGCTTTCAGGCAGCTAGGATGAGGATCTTAAAGCCCATAGTGGCACACCTACTCCATCAGGGTCACACCTCCAAATAGTGCTACTTCCTGGCCCAACCATATACAAACCATCATACCTATTTTCTTGCCAACAAGTTTCAGAGATCCAGCAGTCTCTATCTACCCAGTACTGGCTTCACAGATGTGTAGTGTAGCCCCATACCCAGATTTTTACATAGGTACTGAGGATCTGAAACAGGTCCTCATGTTTGTAAGAAAAACACTGGACTGAATGAGACATCTCCACAGCTCTTTAGTTTTCAACAGGAAAGGTGAGAACAATGTACACTATATATAGAACTGAGGGATTCAAGGTCATCTTGAAGGTGGAGGACTGGAGCAGGGACTGGCTCTACTTCAGTTGAGGTTCAGAATCCCATACCCATCCTTCTCATACTGTATACTGGCACTGCTGAGGATTCTAAACAACAGACACCATCTTCATCTTTTCTATTCTCTTGTTTAACATCACTGAAAGAGCTAGAGTTTGAAGTTCAAAAGCGACACTGAGGAAGATTGTAAGGTCAGGTAAGAGATTCATTAGAATTCTAACTAATCCCATGGACAGAAAGCTTATTGGTGGTTCTGAAAAGAAATCAAACACATGAGGGAGAGTAAGGATCTTTTCTTATAGATCCCAGAGGAACAGGGTTTTATGTAATCAGGCTGACTCTGGTTCCTAAGTAGTCAGTGATAAGTTATTTGTCTGTCCGTGAAATGAGTCAATCTAAGCCAGATTTTACTCACCAAATACAGGTTTACTGCAATGCTGTTCTCCAGCAAGTTTACTGTCCCCAAGAACATAGGCTGGAGGGAAGGAGGGCATGGACCAAGCTAGAGAGGAAGCAAGAAAAAGCATGCACAGAGATGAGGAGAGAAGGAGAGTGAGGGAGAGAAGGAGAAAAAGAGGAGTTCAAATTTTCTGGATTATATAGGAAAGTGTCTCTGGGGGAAGGGCTGCCCAACTCCTGTGCTGGAAATTTAAGGATTGGGGGTTTGGATATGCTAGATAGGGACTGAGAGATGCTGGGAGAACTGGGAGGCAAGATCTGGTTTGGTGAGTAAAATATGCACCTCAGTCCCTTGTCCTGGAGTCTGAAATCAAACAGTCAGCAGATTGTCTCTGATTCTTTATTGTCTGTAGGCTGCCTGTGATTCCTAATTGGTCACTAGGCCATCTCTGATTACTTAGGGAAGGAAAGAGCGGAACCTTGTATTCTCTGGAAGGAATGAGTGACTCTTAAAATGTGGAGGAAGTGGAAAAAAAAGGACATATCTAGTTTCAGGTGCACCAAGTGTATGGGTTGGGTCACCACTGGTAGTGCTCCTAAAGTCTTGGACTGTGACATCCTGAAATGTGTGACCTTCCTGGAAGGTCCTGATATTCACTTGGAATGTAGGAACCTGAGGAGTCTTTTAGGGGATTGCAGATTCACAGAGACACTTTTGTTAGAAAATTTATCATTTCCATTACAATGACTGTAGGAAAGAGCTGGCAGGTGAGCGTCTCCTAAACAGCAGAGTAGCCTGGATTCTAGCCAGCATCTCTTGTTTCCACTGATCACTAAGAGAAAATTGAGGTTGCACTGTGATCTGGAACTGCCCATAAAAACTAAAGGAAAAAATACTGCAGCTGCAAAGGCTGGACTTGACTCAGACTGTGCCTTTTGGAGATTATGTAAGTATTTAATATCCCCACGGCTGGGATTTATGTCTGTAAAATCAGCTTCCTAATAAAATCTTCCACGAGATCAATTTTTTAAGAAAAAGCATGTAGAGTATAACCCCAATATAACACATAATTAAAAAAGAAAAAAAGTTTCACCATTTTGTTTGTCCATTCACAGTAGAAAGCAAGTTGATTTGCATTTAGACACACATGCTTGTGGATGCTGAAGGTCACCTTAGATGTTATTCCTCAGGTACCACCCACAGTTCGTTTTTGAGCCAACATGTTTCATGATCCTGGAATTACATAGTAGGAGAAGCTGGCTGGCCAGTAAAACACAGAAATCCTTCTGTTGCCGCCTCCTGAACACTGGAGGTGTGTACAATCACACCTGGCTTTTTTTTTCTTTTTTTGTAGATGGGTCCTGGGATTAAGCCCTGGTCCTCATTCTAGACTTTAGTAACTGAGCCTGTCCCTAGTCCTCTCTCTGACTTTAAAAAATATTTCTTAAATTAATTATAACATGAGTGTGAAAATCAGAGGACCACTTATGAGAATTTGCTCTTTATTTCTACTGCATGGGGATCATGGATCCCAGACATAACTCAAGAATTAAGTAATTACACAAGGCCATCTCACAAAACATATGAATGCACTAACTTTATTTTTAAAAACTCAATATGTACATGGGTTTCTTAAAAACAAATTGCATTATATCAAACCCTAGAAAATAAAGATACATGTTGGAACTTTCTCAACATAGGGTCTGATGTGATTAGTCTCTTCACCATGGTGTACTGAACCCTATAGAGAAATCCCACTCATGCCTGATATGTAACAAGTGATACTGGATCTACTCTCTTCCCTGGGAAGGCTGTGATCCTAGAGGAGGACTCTGCAGTCCTGGAAGATACCCAACTTCCCAGAGGATTCAGCAACTCAGTGTGTCTTTCTCCCTCCCACATTGTAGTGCCAGGTTCTCCTCTGGTGCCTTTCACCATCAACTTCACCATCACTAACCTCGAACATGAGGAAGG
>NW_021625343.1:0-8462 GCF_004785775.1 Grammomys surdaster
GGATCCTTGGTGTTTCCTGCTCAGCAAGTCTAGTTGAATTGTGGATGTACAGGTCCTATGACCTTGGCAGGACAATGAGTAGGTGTCCTGGGAGCTGAGCAAAGTGACCAATGATATCACCCAATTGGACCCATATACCTTGACCTTAAACCATAAAGTGGACAGTACTTGAGGAAGAACAATATCTGAGAGGCTGGAGAAGTGAATCATCAGTTAAGAGCACTAGCTGTTCTCCTAGAGTACCTGGGTTCAATTCCAGGTGCCTACATGATGGCTCACAACCTTCTGTAACTATAGTCCCAGCGTTTCAGATACCCTTTTCTGGCCTTTCTGAGTACCAGGTATGCAGATAGTAGATAGACATCCATGTTGGCAAAGCACTCACCAATTACCGGTGAAGTAAAATAAAATAAAATAATCTGTGAAAAGAATGAAACTAGACGTTTTCTTCTAGCATTCATATGCTATACAATGCATGTGCCTGCTTGCACATTAAAATGAATGTTTCAGACACATGCACTTCCCTCCAGTAGCTACATAATGAAACGATTTTCATTCTAAATGCCTGGTAAACTTTTAGTCCTCACCTTCTATATTGACCACCATTTCTCAAAAGATCAGAAGTCATGGCTCCAGTCCCACAGTTAGGAATGTTCTCTTTAAAGGGATAAGTAATCTCCACTGGTGAAATTAGCTGATTCAAGCCAAATTAAAGTGTATAAAGCAGGTTTATTGGAAAGCTGTTCTTGGGTGTGTTCACTGATCCCAAGGAACAAGGTCAGGGAATTCACCACATAGAGGGAGCCAGAGGGCAGGAGTAAATGAAAATCTTGAGCAAGCAGAGAAAGGGAGGAGGGGGGAGACAGAAAGATCACAAAATGTCTGGTTTACATACAGAAGAGCTTCTGGGGGGAAAGAAAGCCTCATCCTGGGACATAAAGTTCAGAGCAGAAGGCAGGGTATGCCAGTCATGTCCTGTGAGAAGTAGGAACTGAAAAATACTGAAGAACCTGGAGGCCAGGTCCACTTTAGTATGTTAACTATGTACAACATCCCCTTGTTCAAGGTCTGATTCCCAACATGAAGATGGTACTATGATTTCAGGAAGCAAAATGAGGGATGGAACAGGAGACACATCCCAAACAGCCCAAGCTTGACTTTCGATGGATCACACAAGGCCTTCTCACTTTTCTGCGTATTATTAGACATAAGACCCAATAGTCAAAGCTGTTTTCTAAACTTCATTATGAAACCTGTAGGTGGTCCATGACTTTAAACGCTTTTCTAGCCCTTTAAATAGGTCAGACCTACAAGGATGCTAGGTAAGAACTGAAGGGTATAGTGGTCAGTGTGTGAAAAACAAATTCAGGGATGGGGTGGTAGTTCAATAAAGCACTTGCCTTGCAACGATGAGGAGATGAATTCGATTCCTAAAACAAATGTAAAATTGCCAGGTATGGTAGATACCACTTGTAATTCTAGTGCCTTGAGGCAGAGATACACAGAACCATGGACTGCACTGGACAGCTCGTGTGGTATAAGTGATGGGCTCTAGCCCAATGATAGCCTCTATGCCAAGGGAAGTAGATGTTATTCATGAAGGTGATACCCAAGATTGTTTCTATGGCCTTCATACATAAGAACATACATGTGGGACAGTCGTGGCTGTCGCTTTCGCTGCAGCTGCCTCCGGAGCTGACTCGGGCATCCCAGCTCCTGGCTCCCTTCGTTGCCCGTTAGCTTTCACTGAGGATGAGTCCCTGCAGCTGCGCACCTGTCCCGCGGAGACCGCCAGCGCACCTTCATCTAGCGACTGGTCATCCTCAAAATTATGGCTATTTGAAAGGCTCAGACAGTGTGGAGGGGGAGTTCCCCTCCTCACTCCCCCTTGGTGCTTGACTCCAGGAATAATTTATAAACTGGGATTTTTTAATGAAGAACTTGTATTTGATATGAACTTTATAGAATTATTTATAAATTTTTGATTTAAATGCCAAAAGATTATACAGAGATATATAGTTTTATATAATTATTGTGACTACTTAAATTATAATCCCCAAAGGGCCATATCTTCTTGATAATTCTTCCTGAATAGTATCTTTGTGTCCTGGCTTTTTCACTTTTAAAATTTACTTTGGTGACTATTCTGAAGGAGTAAGCAATATAAAACAATTAGGATATATTCAGCCACCCCCCGACTGCACGTCAAAATGCTAAGCCCCGAAGCATGCTCTGGATGTCCTTTCTGTGGTGACAAAGGGGAGTGAGAACCAGATCAAGACCTTCCTCTTCAGCTACTGCTACAATATTGCAACTGTCGAGGATGCCTTTGGCAGGAATGCACTCCACCTGGTTTCCTCCTGTGGGAAGAAAGGTGTATTAGATTGCCTTATTGAGAAAGGAGTGGATTTGCTGGTGAAAGACCAGGAGTCAGGCTGGACAGCACTGCACAGAAGCATTTTTTATGGACATATTGATTGCGTTTGGTCTCTGTTGAAGCATGGCGTAAGCTTGTATATGCAACATAAAGAAGGATTGTCACCGATGGATCTTCTCATGAAGGACAGGCCAACTCACGTTGTGTTTAAGAACACTGACCCCACAGAAGTCTATACTTGGGGAGATAATACAAACTTCACTCTGGGTCATGGAAGCCAGAATAGCAAACATCATCCAGAGATGCTGGACTTGTTCTCCAGGAGTGGGGTTTATATCAAGCAGGTGGTGCTTTGAAAATTTCATTCAGTGTTTCTGTCCCAGAAAGGGCAGGTTTATACCTGTGGCCATGATTGTGGAGGACGGTTAGGCCATGGAGATGAACAGACATGCTTGGTTCCTAGGCTTGTGGAAGGACTATCTGGTCACAATTGTTCCAAAGTAGCAGCTGCCAAGAGTCACACTGTTGTGTTAACTGACGATGGATGTGTTTATACATTTGGTCTCAACATGTTTCACCAGTTAGGAATTATTCCTCCACTGGCTAGTTGTAATGTACTCAGACAGATACAGACAAAATATCTGAAAGGAAGGACTATCATTGGAGTAGCAGCAGGCAGGTTTCATACAGTGCTGTGGACTCGAGAAGCTGTTTACACACTGGGACTGAATGGTGGACAATTGGGTCACTTACTGAATCTCAATGGAGAAAAGCGTGTCACAACCCCTCACCAAGTCTCTGCCCTTCATCATAAGGATATCGCTGTGTCATTGGTAGCTGCAAGTGATGGCGCCACAGTCTGTGTCGCCACAAGGGGAGATATTTACTTACTTGCAGACTATCAGTGCAAGAAGATGTCAACTAAACAACTAAACTTGAAAAAGGTTCTTGTCTCTGGAGGTTGTATGGAATACAAGGTTGATCCTGAACATGTGACAGAAAATGGGGGTAAAAAAAATGTGCGCCCTTGCTCTGGATGGAGCTGGAAGGGTATTTTGCTGGAGATCACTCAGCAGTTCTCTGAAACAGTGCCGATGGGCCTATCCTCTCCAGGTGTCAATCTCTGATATTGCTTTAAATAGAAATGAAGTTCTGTTTGTCACACAGGATGGGGAAGGATTTAAAGGGAAATGGTTTGAAGACAAAAGAAAGAATTCTGAAAAGAAAGACATTTTACCAAACCTCCATCATTCCTCATCAGATGTGTCTTGTGTCTCTGATACAAATAGTGTGTATGAAAGAATTCCACTTGAGAAACTTCCTTTTGCCCATAGAGCTGTTAGTGTCAGCACAGATCCAAGTGGGTGCAACTTTGCAATCCTACAGTCAGACCCTAAAACAAGCCTTTATGAAATTCCACTTGTGTCTTCATCATCTTTTTTTGAAGAATTTGGCAAGCTCCTGAGGGAGACACATGAAATGGACAGCTTCCACGATGTGACCTTTCAAGTTGGCAATAGACACTTTCCTGCACATAAATACATTTTGGCAGTGTGCTCTGACTTCTTCCAGAAGTTATTTCTTTCAGATGGCTCTCCTTTAGAACTGACAGATGTTTACCGGAAAGATGAAGATGCTGCTGGGTGCCATCTCTTTGTGGTGGAGAAAGTTTATCCTGACTTGTTCGAATACCTGTTACAGTTCATGTACACAGATACCTGTGACTTCCTAACTCATGACTTCAAACCAAGAATGCTCGTGAACAAAAAGGCAGACGACCGTAAGGGCTCCCCAGATTCTCTTGTGCATGCTGTGAATTGCCACGTGGATGATAAACAGAAGTCAGCATTTGAGGTGTATAGAAGCAACCAGGCTCACACACTCAGTGAACGGCAGAAGAGCAAACCCAAATCTTCTAAAAAGGGATAAGGTGTTGGGGAAGATGATCCTGTAAGGATGTTGCAAAATGTTGCAAAGAAATTTGGCCTCAGTAATTTGAGTAGCAGGTTAGATGGAGTCAGATTTGAAAATTTAAAAAATTAATGTTATTGAGAAGAAAACTGGTAATTAACTGAAGCTAAGTCAGAAAAAATGTTCCTTTCTATATGATGTTACCATGAAGTCTGTGGATGGAAAGGAATTCCCCTGTCATAAATGTGTGCTCTGTGCAAGTCTTGAGTATTTCCACAGCATGCTTAGCAGATCGTGGATTGAGGCCTCCAGTTGTGCAGCTCTGGAAATGCCAATCCAGTCTGAGATTTTGAAAGTTATTTTGGACTACCTCTACACTGATGAAGCTGTGGTGATAAAAGAGCCTCAAAATGTGGATTTTGTTTGTAGTGTTCTTGTCATGGCTGATCAGCTTCTCATAACTAGGTTAAAGGAGATTTGTGAAGTAGCATTGACTGAAAACGTTACCCTTAAGAATGCTGCTATGCTGCTGGAATTTGCAGCAATGTACAATGCTGAGCAGTTGAAACTCTCATGTTTACAGTTCATAGGACTGAATATGGCAACTTTACTTGAAGCAAGGTCTCTTGATGTTTTAAGTGAGGATGTCTTGAAGGATCTTTCCATATTTTACCAAAAACTGATTCCAGCAGTGGAGAGAGGAGTCATTATACAATATCAAGATGGACCAGATATTAGCTACATGCAAGTAGAAGACGGAGAGGTCTTTTTTAAAGAAGATATAAACATGGAACCAAATTACTTGGAAACTATGTTCAAGAAGGCGAAAACAAGAGCTAAAAAGAAGCCACGGAAGCGCTCAGACAGTTCAGGAGGCTATAAGCTTTCAGATGTTATCCAGAGTCCACTGTCTGCAGGATTATTAAAGTCTGCAAAAACAAATTCTGTGGAGTCTGTTCCAGAATTATTGACCTCAGACTCTGAAGGAAGCTATGCAGGAGTTGGTAGTCCCAGAGACCTACAGTCACCTGACTTTACAGCAGGATTCCATTCGGAAAAGGTTGAGGGGAAAGCTAAGCCATATGTGAATGGTACACCTCCTCCATGTCCTAGGGAAGATTTAAAACCATGGGAAAAATCACCAACAACTAAGTCTGCTCCCCAGTTCATCCCCAGTAACAGAGTAGACACTGCAGACTCTTCCAGTTGGGTTGCCGGCTCTTGCAGTCCTGTGAGTCCTCCTGTTGTGGATCTTAGAACCATCATTGAAACAGAAGAAAACAGACAGAAATATGGCACAGCACCAAAGTCAAACTTAGGAAAAATTATTTCTCATGGAATCAAACTTTCTCAGAAGCAACGAAAAATCATTGCATTGACCACCAAAGAAAACAATTCAAGAACAAACAGCGTGGAACCTGTTCTGACAGCTCCGTCAAAGTCCCCCAAGAATGCATGGGCATCTCTACACTCACCTTCATCCAGGTCATTCCAGGATTTTTTTTACTAGAAGAAAAGAAACCTGTTACTGGCCATGGTTCAGGAGATCATGTCAAAAAAGTTTGTTTTAAAGGAACTGAAAACTCTCCAGCCCTAAATGTTGCAAGATGTTCAACTCATGGAACTCCAGGACTAGAAACCAATCATGTTTCTGATTTTCCACTTCTAGACAGTCCCAACCCCTGGCTGTCTTCCTCCCTGGCGGCTTCTCCCGCGGTGGCTCCAGTCACGTTTGCTTCCTTTGTAGAAGAGTGGCAACAAGAAGCTGCCCTCATGAGAAGCCAAGAGAAACCCTTGGCTCTCATTCGGGTTGAGGAGCATGCAATACAAGACCTGCTGGTTTTCTATGAGGCATTTGGCAACCCCGATGAGTTTGTCGTCGTTTAAAGGACACCACAGGGGCCTCTGGCTGTGCCTATGTGGAACAAGCATGGGTGCTAGCTCACTGGAGAGAGGATGCTACTCCCCAGTTGTGGCTGCTCCATCCACATGATGGAAACGCATGCGCAAGCGTTCTTACAGATTTGTTAGCGTATTGTCTGGTCATAGCAAGAATGAATATGATTTCTTCCCATAGTTTATAATGTTCGTATGACTAGTGAGAAATTATGATTTTAGTAACTTTCATGTGAAAATGTGTCAGGAAAAATGTTAGGCTAAAGTTGGTTAGATTATTTCTTCTAAATTACCTAAGGAAAATATGGGTGAAATGTAAAGCTTAGGAATAATTCATTAAAAATAATTTTTTTCACTTGAGAATATGCAGTGATTTAGAAGAGCTCACCACATATGTTTTTTAAAATAAGACATTGATAAGCTTAAGGCAGGAGCCTCAAGCATTACTTCTGATTCACTGATAGCCAGAATGTTGTTTGCCTGAGTAGATGTGTCTCTGTTGTTGCTTTGTCACTGGACTGTTAATTTCTTAGGCCTCTTTATAGTTGCTGGACAGTTTATGATCATAGCTTCTGTGGGAGATTTGAATTCATGGATTTTTTTTTGGAGGGGGGTAGGAAAGTAGCAAGAGAAGACAGACATATAAATTTCTAATTGTGAAATAATCAGTTTCTTAAGGTGTTAAGTTTTTCTAAAACAAGCATAATATTGCTGAATAGTTTACCAGAGTGGTTGTTTATAGTTACTTTTAGTCTGTGTAGTCAGAATTTCTGTGAGCCTAGATTATATGTGTACATGGAAATTTTGATTATTTTCTTTATAGTATTCTGTTTGGTTTGCTTTTAAATGTTTAAAATTAAAAATAATTTTAAAATGTGGAAAAAAAGAACACACATGTGATCATGCACTGACATGTATACACATATTTACATGAAAATAATATTGAAGATATCTTCACAAAAAGAGAAATGCTATGTGATTTCTCTCATGACAGAGATATAGATTAGTAAATCTATAAAAATAGAAAGTACCAATAGTGGTTCTTACAGGTTAGGGAAGGACAAATAAGAGCTGTTTGATTATTTAGTGTTTTAGTTTTGTAAGAGGAAAAGATCAGAAGCCTGGTTACATAGAATCTAAATGCAAATATCCTTTTGACTATAGCTACCCCAGGTTACAGAGTATATTACACTCCACACTTTTCTTTTCTATTACAGCCTCAATCCCATCTCTGGAACTCTTCACCCTCAATTTCACTATAAACAACCTGCACCATACAGAGAGCATGGAATCTCAAGGATCTAAGATATTCAACAGCACAGAGAGGATCTTGAATAGCCTGGTAAGAGCTCTCTCTGCCTCACCCTGTATCCACTCAGTCTGGTGTCCCTTGGCTCTTAGTTCATCATCTCTTTTATCAACAGCTCAAGCCCATGTTCAAGAATAGCAGTATTGGACATCTTTATTCTGGCTGCAGACTGATCTCACTGAGGTAAGAAGACCAGAATAGATGTGCAAGGCATGTAGAACATCAACAGAAACTAACTCCTAATGTCTTGCTCCTAGACATTAGATATTCTAGAGGCATGTGACCACTAATTCTTCTCTACTCCTTTTTCTTTCAGTAGGAAAAATGTAGACTCCTTTTATTTTTCCAGGAGACAAATGGTGTGTGACTGTATTGAACACTTATTGTTAAGTTTTCTCATAATTTCATTTCTGTTGCTGTGATAAAATACTCTGACAAAAAAAATCAACAGACATAAGAAAATATTTTGGCTTAGCATTCTATAGAAGAGTATGACATGTGGAGAAGTTACATTTAAAGGGCTTCAGTCAAGTAGTCATACCATACACACAGTCAAGAGTAGAGGAAAATTAATGCATCCATCTGTCTGCTGCCTACCAGCTAGCTTTCTTCATTTTTACAAACTCAGAATGAGGGCCATCCACAGAGGTCTGGGTCTTCCCATCTTAAGTAACAATCAAGACTATTTCTCACAGAATTGCTGACAAACTGATCAGAAAATTCCTCATTAAGACTTTTCCTAGGCAATTCCAGCTTGTGTCAGGTTAACATTTACAAACCATCATAATTCTGAAAATATTGACTATTTCACACATAAAAATAAGCCATAGAGATGAGAAAGATATCTGGCATAAATCAATGGTTGAATAAGTGTTAAACCTGTTGAAATTGTTTTCTTTTTCTTTTCTTTTCTTCTTTTTTGTGTTTTGTTTTGTTTTGTTTTGTTTTGTTTTGTTTTGTTTTGTTTTG
>NW_021625344.1:0-4710 GCF_004785775.1 Grammomys surdaster
CTGTGACCCGCGTCACCTTCTCGCCAGCAAGAACGGACTCGGACACCAGGATCCTTCTGCAGCAAGCTTTATTCCAATGAAAATGAGGAAAGACCCAGAGGGGAAGAGGAGCTCTCCTTATATACCCATCGGGTCGGCGTGTCCCTACTCTATTGGCTGATGCGTCTCGGCAGATATGACACGTCGGGCTGCGTCAGTTTTTGACAGTTACCGGCTGCTCAGGCATTCGCCTTACTGGTGTTTAATGGCGATTTCAGGAGGGAGACTATGCATGCGCAGCAGCGCACCACATCTCCCCCTGTTTTAAATATTAATTGGAGCAGAAGGTCTCACTTCACTGGGTGCAATGGGCAAAGGCCCTCCAGGTGCAGAAGCTGAGACCCTGCATGGGTGATTCTTGGGGAGGTTCTGTAGCCCCTTTCGTTTGAGGCCTCATGATGGTACTGAGCCTGCAAAGGAGAGCAATGCTCAAATCCTTACCCGTCACTGGGTCGATCTCCCCACCCGAGATCGCCCTGTCTTAGGTGGACCGAGTCTTACTTGACACTCCGTCATTGACATACCAGCCCTTATCATGGAACAGAGACCTCGTGGGCAAGAATAGTATAGGGGCTATCGATGTTAGTCCCTGAGCATGGACATCCAGATGCCAATAGAGTCACCATTTTCTAAGGCTGCAAAGGCCTGAGCCACCACCACCCTATCTCTCTGTCATTGAGCTCGCATCTTACACAGCAGAAAAAGGGTACCCGCCAGACCCAGGCACAAAATAGCTCCAAAAAGTCCCACTCACACCCACTCTTTGTAATACTGCTGTTTCTGGAACTGACACATGTGTCTTTAGGTTTGTCTCTCCATCCAAACTAGCGGTTGTAACATGACATGAACCATCAAATCGATCTGAGGACAGAAGCACCAAATCTGCAGGAAAAATTTCATCTTTGGCTATACGAACAATATCACCCACCCGAATGTTTTTTGATCTAGTTTTTACAAGCCCACCACTTCTAACAACATAGACAGGAGCTCCATTTACTTCATTGTCTGAGTTATGGCGTAACCAGTCTTCATAACCCTGTTTTATGGCAGTTACTGTTATCACAAAGAATAATGGAAGTCCACTGGTAATTGGACTGGTAGGTGTATCAATCATAAGCTGAACCAAAAATATAATAAGAAAATAAAAATAAAAGTTTGCCACTCTTCTGAACTGTTCAAATAAATTTTTTGGAACAAAATTCCATACAGTATACTTAGATGAAATGATCCGGTTATCTATAAATTTCTGAGGTGTGTAAAGGCCATTCTGTGGAAATCTGTTGGCTATGTAAATAGTTCTTGTGTCACTTTGATGTGGTGGGTCAAAACCCAGCTGCTGCCGGACCCAGCGCCACATACCCCCGCCGTCGCCGAAGCCGTCGTGGCCCGCCGAGCGGCAGCAGGTGGAGGAGGACTCCGAGAGTGACCGGAGCAGGCGAGCCCCTCGGGCTTAAGTTCCGCTCTCTGCTGCCGCCGCCTTTCTACCCGAGTAGGGTCCTCATCCCGCCACCCCGGCCCCGAGGTCCTACAGGCGCGGCCTGGCTGCCAACCGCGCCCGGCGCAGCTCAACTCCCCGATGCGCCGCGGCCACCTTCATCTCTCTGTCATTGGACAGACCCCGAGCTATCAGCTTTCTCCAATGAAATTTCCTGCTGCAAATAAAAATAAAGATTGGACTTCTCAGCAGCAGCAGAACTCCATCAAAAACTACTCCCACCCACTCTTTAAAGAGAAGAGATCCAGGAGGAGAGTCCCTCAGTCAGGGACAGATCCACGCGCGTCGAGTTGATGGCCACCACAGCCGCTCTCAATTTTTTTTTGAGTGTCTCATCGAAGTTTTCCGACCAATTTCCTGCAAGATACTTGGAAATTTCCTTAGAAACATTAGCAGCATGACTTACATTTTGATATGAAATAGAAGTAACACACAAGCCAGAATATTTCCATTGGCAACCTAATTGGGCCATCTCTATGTCAAAATCCCTCCTAGGCCCAAATAACGTCATAGCTGAAGGAGCTTCCACAGGCCAAGGAACATAACGAGGCATTCGGGCCACCATAGCAAAGGAAAATATAGAAACATTCCAACATACAGCATAAAAGCAAGTACTATTATCACAACTCAAAAAACTACCATTATAACTACCATTATATACAAAAAACACAAGGCGGAGCCACATGCATACCAGCATGGGTAAAAAGGAAACATCTTGTCCTGGGCTTAATAACTTTAGGTTGCAATATATGGAGAAAAGGTAAAAGCATTCTTCACAAACCAAGTGACTCACTCATCTTGTCTATAGGATCTCAAGATCTACATGCCGAACTTCAGGATTTTGTTTCTTTAACTCTTTCTCAAGCCTGTCTACTTCATCTTCTGAGTATCAATAATGTTTTCTCCATGTTTAAGCATAAAGGCTTCTAATTGTTCAGGAGTTTTCACTTCTTGAATTTCCTACATCATTTGGTCAAAATCTTGCTTTTCCAAATATGATCTTGTAACAACTCGTTCATCTAAATCAACTTCTGCCTTAAATCTGACTTTGCCTAATCTCAGGTCTGTGGCTTTGACATTATGGATTGCCCTTACTGATGGGTCGCTCTCCAGGAGTGTACTCGGATCACGACTCTCTATGACATACTTGTAAAATGATGTGCCCTTGGCCTGGGCGCTCCTGCGAAGTTCATTTATGGCAACAAGAAGTGTCGCTCCTTCAAACACCAAAGATCCTGCTAAAATACAATATGCCCATAGAAGGGATTCCGTTGGTTGAGGATGAAGCAATCCCATGACTCCATGATACCAAGAGAGTCCTGTGCCCATCATGAAAATACCAATACCACTAATCAATGAAGAAATATAGTGCTTATTTGAAAAGCCATAGGGGTGAGAAGAATCTGGTGTCTGAACAGACTTGCTGATGTCTAGTGCTATCAAACCCTGGTTACAAGTATCAGATAATGAGTGTATAGCTTCTGAGAACATACTTGCTGAACCCATATAAATCCAGGCAAGAAATTTAAAGAAGCAGTTTAAGCCATTAATGCAAATAGCAACCATCACCACTTTTCCTGGCTCTTTAAGAAACATTTGGAAACATTGAGCTCTAAGCTCCTTCCAAGCTTCTGGGCGCAACTTTGTAACGGCCGTTTCTTTTGTAACGGCTGTCAGGTTCTGTGCAAGCTATGGCCAGACCCTGATTGTATGAGGGTGCAATTTCATCGCAAAGATGAATGTATCTAAGTCTGCTTGTATGGTCTGAGAGCTGTGTAGGCAGTTCAACCTGATTAACATTGCCTTCACACTGACCTTCTCCTAGAAGCATGTTAATATCCCAATCTACATGCCTGCCTGGGCATTCATCATGGCACTATGATTTTTACTAGTGTTACTCCAATCTGAGCTCCAAATCAAGTAATCTCTTCCTGACAAAATAGGCAACTCTCCTCTATCCTCTTCTCAACCATAAACATGGATGAGTCAAAGAATTCCAAACTCACAGTTGAACTGCCAACTGTAGCCAATGGAATACTGGCAGTTTAACTATAATTTTGAGTTTCTTTTGATGAAGCAGCTTTTAATATCTCATTGAAGAGATACTGGTTTCTGGTTTCTGAATGACTATAACACTGAGTTAGTTTTACACCAACTTTCTGTTACCAAAGTTGTAAATTTCTAATCACACCCAATAATTTAGAACATTTTTATACTTTTAAAACCAATCAGAAACAACAATGAAGTGGCTATGCATCTTATATATTTAGACCAAACAAAATTTGTTGCCTTTTCTAGCTGTAATTTCAAGAGAAAAGCACCTTGTCACCGAGACTTTTCTAGGACAAAACAACTCTTAGCTTCTTTATAAAACCCAAAAAGCTATTGGTTTCTTTTAAAAGCAGCTTATGCCAACAGTCAATTCCTGGAAAGGCTTTTTCAGCTCAGCTCAACTCTTAGCTACAGGTGTAGGGTAGCTTATCAGCCTCTGCTGTGTATATTAAGACTGTCTTTAAAACAAAGTTAAACTAGCCCAAAGGTTGTATCAAGCAGTTTTAACGATCTTTTCTTTTGAACATGCAACAAACACAGAACATTTAGACAATGAAACAAAAAGCAAACACAAACACGTGGACATTGGCGCGCCAAGGACAGACAACAAAGAAGGACATAAATAAAGAGAAATTCAGGACGTCTCCCGAATTTCTTTCTTTTTCTAGATGAGCTCTGAAATAGCCTTTTCATTCTTTTTTGTTGACACAGCTCAGAGAGAGGACAACTGTTTTTCTAAAACCCTTTCTCTCTCTCTCATATTCAAGATGTAACTTTTTATCTCGTTCATTGGAGATGTAGCAGGCAGCTATTGTAACACCTCAGTACCCTGCTTTCTTAATTTTCCAATTCTTTCTAACCCTGCTCTTCCCACCTGAAGCAGCTCTTTCCTCTTCAGAGGAAGTTAGCTCCTCCGACTCAGAGCCACCAAGCCCTGAGGCCTCCAGCTCCTTTACCGGATAAAGAGATTTCTTTCTGAGGCTTCTTTTCCCTTCGTCTCTCCCAAGGGCGTCCTTTCCCCTACCTCTCACTTCCGTGGACTGAACGTCTTTGGAAGGGTCTGTTTTCTTAGGCATGCTTTTTTTCCTTTTTCTTTCTGAGCTCCCTTTTTTTTCTGAGCTCCT
>NW_021625345.1:0-2535 GCF_004785775.1 Grammomys surdaster
AAGTACCTGCTCAACCATGACCCAGGATACCCTTATGCAGTCCCACATCTCCTCCCTTTACTTTTTTTAAAAAGGGGGGGTCACTGTGAAAATTTTGGATGAGGAAGTCGAAAGAAAGCACTACGTAGGCCAGAGGTATTAGCATAATTACGTCACAGGGTAAAGGGGAGTGGGTGGGGGGTAGGGAAGGTAAGGGATCATTGAATCGATTGAATTTATGTGATACAGTTTGAGGGTAGTAATATCTGACTAGTCTAGATAGACATTACATTTTCCTCACTAACATGTAACTTTAGTTATTTGACTTTGGCAAAAGAGTTCATTTATAGCTGGAAGGTCTGAATCTGTCCACAGGACTCAGCATCTCTGGATCTTGGCATGTGTCTCTGGATCTCAGCGTGTCTCTGGAATCTGCAGTCAGGCGGTGTGGCTGTAAGAAGACAGCATGGCATCCTAGGCAGGTTCCAGGAGGCTCTATAAGTCTCTGTTGGACTTGTGGGAGCACCTGTAGAAAAATCACAACAGAGAAGCGGCACCCCAGCAGAGGGATGTCTGTAAAGGGGTAGCAAGCATTAGGCTACTTGGGATCAGGTACGTCATGGTGTGTCATTGAGATCCTAGAAAGCAAAGGTGTTTGGAGAAATTTTAGTTTTAGAAGTCACCTTTGAGTCTGTTTTAGCTGGCTGTGGAAGAAAATCATATTAATTATGTAGGCAGCAACAGTTTGTCTGTAAAAGGAAACTATTTGTTAATTAATAGCTGAAAGATGTTGATCAGCTTCTTGATTTAACCTGTGGAAGTAAATTTAGATGACTTTCATATCTTGAAGAAATTTTAAAAGTTGAAAAAAAATTGTTGAGAATATATCATGAGTGAAAAGGAGACATTTAAACAAAAGCAAAAAATTTTGGGTTGAAAAGCACAAACACTGTTGTTCTAGGCATTCCTGTTAGGGGAAAAGGCATTAATGGTAGATTTAGAAGTAGTGGAGGAAAGGCCTGTTTTGCCATGTGGTGGTTTGGGTTACCACCTGGATGTTCTAGCAGAGAGGCCAAGGAATTCCCCCTGTTGTTTTTCTTAGAGAAAAGAAAGGCTAACTTTGAAGAAAAGTTTAAAGCGAAAAACATAGAAGTTTGGTAACAGAGTCAGAAGGAGTGAAAGGCTGTGTTTGACTGAGCTACGGCAGAGAGACACCTAGAGGTTGAGAAAGAAATTGTAAGTTAGACAAAGGCGAAGGGGCGCAGATGGAGTCTCAGACTCTCTGCTAACAGGCAAACCAGCTGGGTGATGGCTGGCTGCAAATGACTTAGAAGGGGACTAGTGGGGAAGGGACAAACAGAGAGCCAGCTCTGTTTTACAGGCAAGTCAGCTGGGGTATAACCAGCCGGCCGCAAATGGCGGGGAGTGGAGGAATTTTAGCGCGAAAAGTTAACCCCTGGGGGAGGGGCAAACCTCTTGGCAGGCAGAGCGCGGGAGATTTCTTGGGGGGAGGGGTAAAGAATGGCGACTAAGGGGTCTCCGCCATTTTGTAGCGAACACGTGGAGAAGAGGGAGAGAGATCTAGTCTTTTGAGTCAGGCAGGAGCTAGTGGTAGCTAAGATTTAGAGAAAACGTTGGCCCGAAACACGTGGAGAGAGAAAGAGGGAGAAAGGATATAGAGAGCCATCTAGTCTTAGGGACTAGGCTGGAGTTACTCACGGTTCCATGGAGAGGGTCTTGGCGGACGCCAGCGGGGGATACTCTTGGAGCTGGCTTTGTCCGGATCCTCTACCACCTGTAGGGAACGATGTAGGCCCATGCGTGGGCACGCACGGGCGTGAATCTCTGTTGTGTTGTGTGTCTGCCGTGACACGGGATCTTGGCTGAGTTTATTCCCTGCGACACCAGGCGAGCGCGGCGGGGCCCCGCCCAGCATGGGGAATTTTCACTCAGGTTTCACGGGGATGCAGAGTTCTTGGGGCACGTGGGCTCACGTCGGACAACCCACTGCCGAGAAAATGAAAGGGGTTGGGGATCCCCTGTGCTCTGGGGCAGCCAGGGACCGATTGGTCTCAAGCCCTTGGCTCGGAGGGCTGAGACGGGGGGGGCATGTGGGCTCACGTCGGACAGCCCACAGCCGAGAAGAGGGATAGGGGAAGAAGAAAGAGGCCCTAGCAGCACCCGTGGGAGAGACTGTACTTGCTTAGCAGACTCGGTGGCCTGGCCAGCTTGTTTGGAGATGTGGGTCCTCGTGGCTGGAACGCAGAGATCTTCTAAGTGAGAGATTAAGCAGCTGTAGCTTTAGTCAGCATGGGAGAAGCACAGAATCTTCACTGAGTCGATTTCTCACAGCACCGGACAAGGCGGCGGGAAGCTCGGCTGCGTTCTGTAGCAGACTGGGGTGGCCCAGTCCTTGAAGTCCATGGGTGTCTGTGCCCCACGTTGGATGCGCCAAATGTGGGGAAAATTAAAAAAGGCCGCCACAGCGGCGCAAGCCCGCCGCCGTGGTGGGTCCCCACATCAGGGAGGGAGATCCTACGGTTCCAGCGGCCTGAG
>NW_021625346.1:0-8766 GCF_004785775.1 Grammomys surdaster
GGGAATCCCTGCCAGCCTCAGGGCCCCTGTCTTAGGTAGGTAAGGACTGCAAAGGAGTTGCCCGTCATTGACTAACTATTCTCAGTAAATGCTGAACCAAACCTGGGCAGAAGGGTTTTCTCGTGCCAGCAACATGAGCACCTGCTTAGTAACTGCCTGGGACTGGATCTGCTGTCTGTGAAGGTGGCAATATCAATCCTGCTGTGGCTTCCCCAAAGGCTAGGACTCCAAAAGACAAGGACCTCTAGCCCATCCTTTAAAAAGACTTCTGGCCAGTTTGAGTCCTGCTAGAAACCACTCTCCATAAAGAGGCTGCACACAAGTAGTAACATTAATATTAACATAAAGAAATTGTTGGTTTATTAGAATTAGCAGCAGTTTTTCCAGTAGTCTTGGTGGGAGCTATGACCAGTCAAATCAAGCTGCTTATCCCCATTGACATCCGAATTGGGTGGTTCATCACAACGCTCCAGTAGATCTCCACTTGGGTGAGGCTGCATAGTGACAGGACGAGGCTGTGTAGTTACAGGGCGCACACAACGCTCAGGAATCCAAACAGGACTTTCAACATCTTTGGGAAAAACACAAACAGAACCTCTCACCCTGACTAATACAGGGTCAGGGGCTTTCCATATACCTGATGACAATTCTTTCCATTTCACTAAGCCCAGTGCCTTCTGGGATTGTTTCCAATGTCTATCTGCTGCAGACAATGCATCCTTATCTACTAGTAAAAAATTTAAAATATATAAAATAAAGGATAATCTTGCATGAGGTGAGGTAAACTCCTCCCTTTTTGTTTTTTCAAGATAATTTTTTAAGGTTAAATGTGCTCTTTCCACTATAGCCTGGCCTTGTGGATTATAAGGAACCCCGGTCTTATGTGTAATATTATATTCATCACAAAATTTATTAAAGGACACACTACCATAGGCTGGGCCATTATCAGTCTTTATTTGGCGGGGAACCCCAAAATAGGCAAATGTTTGTAGGCAATGGTTCTTAACATCTCTTATTTTTTCCCCACTGTGAGCTGAGGCAAAAATCATACCAGAAAAGGTATCAATGGTAACATGGACGAAGTGTAATTTCCCAAATGATGGAACATGTGTAACATCCATTTGCCAAATATCATTGGGTGCAAGACCTCGGGGATTCACTCCCAAATTAGGGGAGGATATAAACTGAGCACAGTGAGGGCAATGAGTAATGATATGAATAGCCTGTTCTTTGGTAATATTACAATGAAATTTTAAGGAATTTGCATTAAGATGAAATTTATTATGCATAGCAACAGCTTTATCATAATTAGTGACTAAATTTAAGGCAAGCAAAATTTGTTTGGTGTGAAAATCAGCCTCACTTTTACCTTGGGCCAAGGGGCCTGGCAACAATGAATGTCCCCAAATATGACCCACAAACACAGGCAAAGTTCGCTGCCATAAAAGAGCTTGCACCTGCAATAGGCAAGAACAAATTGAAGACACAGGTGCCACATAAGAAGCAGTCTCCAAGGGTTCCATAATTTGAGAAACATATACACTATCAGTATATATGTTGCAAGCTTCATCTGGGAACAAAGATAGTGCCAATTGTACGGCCTTTAGCTCTGCTAATTGTGCAGAGAAATTGGTCAACTGTAAGGTCTCAACTTTACCTTGGGAAACAACTGCAGCTCTGCCATTGGAGGATCCATCAGTAAATACTAGGCGAGCCTGATTCAAGGGCTGATTGGAAATAATTTTTGGAAAAACCACCGGATGGAGCTTAAAAAACTGACACAACTTATTATCTGGATAGTGATTATCAAATTGACTATTAATGGTACAAACAAACAAAGCCCAATCAACATAATTTTGAGATAAAATTTGGATCTGATCCTTATTATAAGGGGTAATAAACATGTCTGGTTCTTTACCAAATGTTTGTAGGCTTACTTTATGGGCTTTAAATAACAAGGAAACCACTGCCTGTGGGTAAGACAAAACAACCTTGGAGGGTGAAGCTTGTAAGTGAACCCATAAAATAGGGCCCTCCTGCCAAAAGGCACCGGTTGGGGAATGTTTTAATGCAAAAACCACAAATAACAGTTTCCTTGAATAGTCTACATAATTTAAATGAGCTTGTTCTAGAGCTTCCTGTACCATTTTCAAGCATTCCCTGGCCTCTTCATTTAATTGTCTGGGGGAAGTGGGTGATACATCTCCCTTAAGAATATCAAAGAGGGGTTTTAACTGTCCTGTGCTTAATTGTAAGGAAGGTCTTAGCCAATTTATGTCTCCTAACAATGTTTGATAATCATTTAAAGTTTTCAGAGTATCTATTCTAATTTGTAACTTTTGAGGTCGAATTCCCTTTTGTAATAATTCATGTCCTAAATATTGATATGGAAAATTCTTTTGAACCTTCTCGGGGGCAATAACCAACCCAAGGGCTTGCAAGTCATTTTGCAGTTTGGCATAGGCCTCATAAAGCTCTTTTTCTTCCCTAGCTCCAAGTAGAATATCATCCATAAAATGAATTATATACATGTACGGATGTCTTCTCCTTAATGGTTGAAGAGCAGTTGCCACATAGACTTGACACATGGTGGGACTATTAGCCATCCCTTGGGGTAGCACCACCCAATGATATCTATGGGATGGTTCCTTAAAGTTGACTGAGGGAATACTAAATGCAAAGCGTTCGCAATCCTGAGGATGCAAGGGTATGGTAAAGAAACAATCCTTCAAATCTATCACTAACATGTGCCAATTTTTTGGAATAGCAACTGGTGTGGGCAATCCAAGTTGAGTAGCCCCCATTGGCATCATAGTTTTATTAATTTCCCTTAAATCTTGTAATAATCTCCATCTTCCTGATTTTTTCTTAACAACAAATATAGGAGTATTCCAGGGGGATGTAGATGGGACAATATGTCCGGCCAAAAGTTGTTCTTGTACTAATAAATGAGCTGCCTCCAATTTTTCCTTAGATAAGGGCCACTGTTCAATCCACACGGGCTCGTTGGACTTCCATGTGATTGGTGATGGTTTAGGAGGCTCCACAGTGACCCTTAATATAAATTTCCTATTCCAGTCTTGTCTTTATGGTGTCTGACTGACTATCTGACATCCTTCGGCAACACTATGGGGTCTTCCTTGTAAATATTTCCCTAATCCTTTTCCAGGAATATATCCTTGCTTTTTCATCATGCCCTGAACTGGCTGGGTTGTGAGGACAGCTCCCATGTCGTTAAGTACATCTCCACCCCATAAATTAATGGGGAGATGTTCCAAGACAAATGGTTGAAACCATCCTTCATGTCCTTCCTCATCTTTCCTTTTTAAGATCTTACTACTCTTGAGGGGTGTGGCAGCTGTCCCCACTCCTTGTAAGGTGGAAGAGGACCTATCCAGGGGCCAGCTACTAGGCCAAGATGTTTTTGATATCACAGTAGTATCTGCACCAGTATCCAGAATTCCTTTCATAGGCTTTCCATCAACCCAAAGGGTAAGGGTAGGGCGGTCCTCGAGGGTAGAAACCCAGAAGGGGGCAGTCCCTGTGGATCCAAGTCCTTTATCACTTCTGGTATCCTTAATTGTAGCATGTTTAGTGGATAACTGTGGCAAAAGAACTAGCTGAGCAATTCTATCTCCCTGGGGAATAACTACAACTCCCCTATCCACAGTAACCATAATTTTAATTTCCCCAGTAAAATCTGAGTCTATTACTCCTGGAAGTATCCTAATTCCCTTCAACAAGGCACTGCTGTGTCCTAGGAGAAGGCCTACACTCCCTGAAGGGATGGGGCCATACACTCCAGTACCTAATGCCTGAGGGCCCATTTGAGGTGTCAATACTGCTCTGGTGGAGGAGTGGAGGTCCAATCCTGTGCTTCCTGGGGTACCTCTGACAAGATCTTTGACATAAAGGGGTTGGTTTGAGGCACAAACAGAACTGGAATAGGGGTAACACTGGTGTTCATGGCTCCGTACACTTTGGTTTGTGGGCCCCGGAGCAGGCCCTGCTTCCCATTTCCCAAAGCCGGGAGAGGGCGGCCGTCAACATCTGATTTTGACCTGCATTCATTACTCCAATGGTGGCCTCTTCGGCATCAAGGACACAGGCCAGGACCTGTAATCCCCTCGTTTCCTGGACAATCCTTCTTAAAATGTCCAGCTTGGCCACATCCATAGCAAGTTTTATTCTTGCTAGATCCCTTCTGCACAGCAGCTGCGAGTACTTGTCCCATAATAAAATTTCCATCAATTTCCTTGCAAACTCTAATATAATCATCTAAGGTTTTTGATCTATGCGGTCTAATTGCTTCTTTACACCATTTATTAGCATTTTCGAAAGCTAACTGTTTTACTATGGGCATGGCGGTATCAGCATCCCCAAACAATTTTTCTGCTAGCTGGAGTAGTTTATTCACAAATTCTTCAAAGGGCTCAGAAGGTCCCTGGACCACCTTGGATAGTTGACCTCCAGCCACCTTATTAGGCAAGGCCTTCCAGGCTCTAATGGCCGCAGTGGCAATTTGGGCATGAACGGCAGGATCATAATGAATCTGCTGATGGAGAGCAGCATATTGTCCTGATCCAGTTAGCATTTCCAAATTTCTTTGGGGCTGCCCTGCCTGTGCATTTAATGTTGCCAAGCTAACACATTGCTCCTGATAGTCTCCCCTCCACAGTAAATAGTCTCCCCCACTCAACGTCGCACGGCACAGTTGCTGCTAATCTCCTGGTGTTAAATTGAAGGTGCTATAGGACTCAAGAATTGCCAAGGTAAAGGGTGCCAAGGCCCCGTAAGAAGAAACCGCTTCCTTAAGGCTCTTTAATTCCTTAAAGGACAAAGGCACATGCTGCCTAAGCATTTGCCCAGGGCCATTGGGGTGAGGGACTTCCATTACAGGGTAAGCATAGTTGGAACCTGTTTTAGAAAAAATCACCCCCTTCTTAGGGATGGGTTCCACTACCCACCAATCCTTCTGGGAGCATTCATCATACGCTGGAGGAGCAGTGGCCTCCAGAGAGTCCACAAAAGGGTTTTTACTAGGAGGTCTCTCTCCTTTCCAATCCGTTCCCTTTCAGACCTTACATTTCTTTAATCTTTCCTTTAAATAAGCTATTTCCTTTTCTAAAGTTTCTTCCTCATCCTCAGAGCTGGAGCTATTCTCCACCTCATACAAGGATTCCTTACCTGCATCATCCTGTGTCAATACACGTAGAAAGGAACTCACAATTCCCATGGCGCGATCAAAGCTCACACTCTCGTAGCGCTGCTTTCGGTTTAATCCTGTGCCGCTTCTCCAATACGTTCCACTCTCCGAACCAGTCCAGCTGGCTCCTTCCAGGAACGTCCCGTCAGGTTCTCCTCTCTTTCCCGATCTCGGTGGAACCTCCACTTGACAGTGCTGGCGCTGCCCGCAGTACCGAGCTCGGGCATAGGCCTGGGGGATTAAAGAAATACTCAGACTCCGGTCATTCATTGTGGGAGAATGCCAATGCCTTTACTGAGCAGGTTCAATATATATACAGCAAGCCAGGGAAGGAAAAATACAAACTCAGGAAAAAACAGGAACTCAACTGGGGGGCAATAGGATGTCAAGAGTAAATTCCCTTCCTGGGGCACCATGCCTTAGTCAGGATGTTTTGATCCTAGAGGAACCGCAGAATGGTACTTAGTAGACAGCAGCATACGAAAAGGTTCAGCCAGGGCATAGCAGCCCTTTGGGGTCCTACAGGTCTCCCTTTTTTATTTTATAGATGAATAGCGTCTGTCTTAGGTCACCTTCCGTCAATTCCAATTACCCGTCATTGGGAATCCCTGCCAGCCTCAGGGCCCCTGTCTTAGGTAGGTAAGGACTGCAAAGGAGTTGCCCGTCATTGACTAACTATTCTCAGTAAATGCTGAACCAAACCTGGGCAGAAGGGTTTTCTCGTGCCAGCAACATGAGCACCTGCTTAGTAACTGCCTGGGACTGGATCTGCTGTCTGTGAAGGTGGCAATATCAATCCTGCTGTGGCTTCCCCAAAGGCTAGGACTCCAAAAGACAAGGACCTCTAGCCCATCCTTTAAAAAGACTTCTGGCCAGTTTGAGTCCTGCTAGAAACCACTCTCCATAAAGAGGCTGCACACAAGTAGTAACATTAATATTAACATAAAGAAATTGTTGGTTTATTAGAATTAGCAGCAGTTTTTCCAGTAGTCTTGGTGGGAGCTATGACCAGTCAAATCAAGCTGCTTATCCCCATTGACATCCGAATTGGGTGGTTCATCACAACGCTCCAGTAGATCTCCACTTGGGTGAGGCTGCATAGTGACAGGACGAGGCTGTGTAGTTACAGGGCGCACACAACGCTCAGGAATCCAAACAGGACTTTCAACATCTTTGGGAAAAACACAAACAGAACCTCTCACCCTGACTAATACAGGGTCAGGGGCTTTCCATATACCTGATGACAATTCTTTCCATTTCACTAAGCCCAGTGCCTTCTGGGATTGTTTCCAATGTCTATCTGCTGCAGACAATGCATCCTTATCTACTAGTAAAAAATTTAAAATATATAAAATAAAGGATAATCTTGCATGAGGTGAGGTAAACTCCTCCCTTTTTGTTTTTTCAAGATAATTTTTTAAGGTTAAATGTGCTCTTTCCACTATAGCCTGGCCTTGTGGATTATAAGGAACCCCGGTCTTATGTGTAATATTATATTCATCACAAAATTTATTAAAGGACACACTACCATAGGCTGGGCCATTATCAGTCTTTATTTGGCGGGGAACCCCAAAATAGGCAAATGTTTGTAGGCAATGGTTCTTAACATCTCTTATTTTTTCCCCACTGTGAGCTGAGGCAAAAATCATACCAGAAAAGGTATCAATGGTAACATGGACGAAGTGTAATTTCCCAAATGATGGAACATGTGTAACATCCATTTGCCAAATATCATTGGGTGCAAGACCTCGGGGATTCACTCCCAAATTAGGGGAGGATATAAACTGAGCACAGTGAGGGCAATGAGTAATGATATGAATAGCCTGTTCTTTGGTAATATTACAATGAAATTTTAAGGAATTTGCATTAAGATGAAATTTATTATGCATAGCAACAGCTTTATCATAATTAGTGACTAAATTTAAGGCAAGCAAAATTTGTTTGGTGTGAAAATCAGCCTCACTTTTACCTTGGGCCAAGGGGCCTGGCAACAATGAATGTCCCCAAATATGACCCACAAACACAGGCAAAGTTCGCTGCCATAAAAGAGCTTGCACCTGCAATAGGCAAGAACAAATTGAAGACACAGGTGCCACATAAGAAGCAGTCTCCAAGGGTTCCATAATTTGAGAAACATATACACTATCAGTATATATGTTGCAAGCTTCATCTGGGAACAAAGATAGTGCCAATTGTACGGCCTTTAGCTCTGCTAATTGTGCAGAGAAATTGGTCAACTGTAAGGTCTCAACTTTACCTTGGGAAACAACTGCAGCTCTGCCATTGGAGGATCCATCAGTAAATACTAGGCGAGCCTGATTCAAGGGCTGATTGGAAATAATTTTTGGAAAAACCACCGGATGGAGCTTAAAAAACTGACACAACTTATTATCTGGATAGTGATTATCAAATTGACTATTAATGGTACAAACAAACAAAGCCCAATCAACATAATTTTGAGATAAAATTTGGATCTGATCCTTATTATAAGGGGTAATAAACATGTCTGGTTCTTTACCAAATGTTTGTAGGCTTACTTTATGGGCTTTAAATAACAAGGAAACCACTGCCTGTGGGTAAGACAAAACAACCTTGGAGGGTGAAGCTTGTAAGTGAACCCATAAAATAGGGCCCTCCTGCCAAAAGGCACCGGTTGGGGAATGTTTTAATGCAAAAACCACAAATAACAGTTTCCTTGAATAGTCTACATAATTTAAATGAGCTTGTTCTAGAGCTTCCTGTACCATTTTCAAGCATTCCCTGGCCTCTTCATTTAATTGTCTGGGGGAAGTGGGTGATACATCTCCCTTAAGAATATCAAAGAGGGGTTTTAACTGTCCTGTGCTTAATTGTAAGGAAGGTCTTAGCCAATTTATGTCTCCTAACAATGTTTGATAATCATTTAAAGTTTTCAGAGTATCTATTCTAATTTGTAACTTTTGAGGTCGAATTCCCTTTTGTAATAATTCATGTCCTAAATATTGATATGGAAAATTCTTTTGAACCTTCTCGGGGGCAATAACCAACCCAAGGGCTTGCAAGTCATTTTGCAGTTTGGCATAGGCCTCATAAAGCTCTTTTTCTTCCCTAGCTCCAAGTAGAATATCATCCATAAAATGAATTATATACATGTACGGATGTCTTCTCCTTAATGGTTGAAGAGCAGTTGCCACATAGACTTGACACATGGTGGGACTATTAGCCATCCCTTGGGGTAGCACCACCCAATGATATCTATGGGATGGTTCCTTAAAGTTGACTGAGGGAATACTAAATGCAAAGCGTTCGCAATCCTGAGGATGCAAGGGTATGGTAAAGAAACAATCCTTCAAATCTATCACTAACATGTGCCAATTTTTTGGAATAGCAACTGGTGTGGGCAATCCAAGTTGAGTAGCCCCCATTGGCATCATAGTTTTATTAATTTCCCTTAAATCTTGTAATAATCTCCATCTTCCTGATTTTTTCTTAACAACAAATATAGGAGTATTCCAGGGGGATGTAGATGGGACAATATGTCCGGCCAAAAGTTGTTCTTGTACTAATAAATGAGCTGCCTC
>NW_021625347.1:0-1425 GCF_004785775.1 Grammomys surdaster
TTTGTCCACTGACATTGGGGTTGGCAGGTGGTAGAGGAGGTCTCAGAACTGCTGACCATCTGTGTGACTGTGCTGGACCTTGAAGTGGACCCAGGCTGTGTGCTGGGTCCTGCTGTGGAGCTGGCTGAGGAAACTCCAGGGAGCTCTGAGGTGGTCTTGGTATGTGGCCTTGAGGACAGGCTCTCAGTAACTGCTCTGGTCATGGAGGCAGCTGTGGCTAGGTTTGTGGTAGTGCTTCCATGAGGAGTATTGGAATGTCCAGGAGTGGTCAGGGAGGTAGAGAAGTGTGACTTGCTGACAGGACCCCCACTTGTTGTTGTGGCTGAGGATGTTGTGGTGATATGGGGCCTACTAGGCAACACAGAGTTGCTTTTGGAAATGTCATTGGTGATCAGTGTTTGAGGGCTGTTCATTGTTGTTGTGGTAGAAATGGGATGGATGGATCTGGTGGCCATGGTTGAGGTACTAGAAGGGAGGTTATTCCACAGTGTGGTTTTTGTTCTAGAAAACTGTTTGCCAGTGGTGGTGGTCAGCTTGGAAGTACTCAGAACATTGGAGGAGGCTGTCCACGAACTTGTGCTTGGTTTACCTGAGTGTGGCTCTTTTGAGGTTTGGAGAAGGCTGGTGGGAGAGGTTGGAAGGGTAGAAAGACTAGAGACAGAGAAACTTCCAGTAGTCCTAGTTGTGGTGATGGAGACAATCTTCTCTGTCCTAGGGGTGTAGGGTCTACTTTGAGTTGTGAATGAAGTTGAGGATTTGGGCTTCTCTGGCCACTTGCTCGTGGACATGGAGACTGTGCTGGGAAATCCAGGTGCTGACGTGGAGGTGGTAGACAGTGGTCCAGTTGTGCTGATACAACTGGTGTCCTCCTCACAGCAGAGGACACGGATATGGTAGTTGAAACAGGTTTGGTTGTCATACTGCTTGCTGTTCCTACAGATGAGTCCAAAGTCCACATTGCAAACCACCTCCTGGCCCAGCTGCTGGAAGGACATGTTGGGGAAGAGGATGGCCTCACACTCAATGTCCACAGGTTTCTTGCATATCTTGATACCTGTCTTGTTTTGAATATGATAGTAAGTTTCAATGTCTCCTCCAAACTGTCCAGGTTGTGGTTTGTCGCTGTCTAGCCAATCTGTCCAGGTGCATTGAGATTTACAGCCCGTGGAAGTGGTCCCTGTGGTTGTAAGAGCTGAGGAGAGACCAGTGGTTAGCAAGGATGAGGTTTGAGTCTCCCTGGGTGTGGCTGTGGCTGTAGAAGAAGCTGTGGTCGGTACTGTGGTTTTTCCAGGGGAAGAAAATGACTCTGTGGTGCTGGTACTGGTAGGCATGCTGGACATACGCCAGGAAGTGTGTGTGACTGTCCCAGAAGTGGGAGTGGTGGTAGGTCCTGTGGTTGGGCCCGACCCTGCAGTGGTGGTAGGT
>NW_021625348.1:0-3779 GCF_004785775.1 Grammomys surdaster
CATAGATACCGATGTCATAGATATAGATGTCATAGATAACGATGTCAGAGATACCGATGTCATAGATACCGATGTTATAGATACAGATGTCATAGATACAGATGTCATATATAACGATGTCATAGATAAAAATGTCATAGATATTGATATCACAGACATCGATGTCATAGATATCGAAGTCATAGATACAGATGTCATATTACAGATGTCATAGATAAAGATGTCATAGATTCCGATGTCATAGATACAGATGTCATAGGTCCAGATGTCATAGATATAGATGTCATACATACCGATGTCATAGATACCAATGTCATAGACACAGATGTCATTGATACCGATGTCATAGATACCGATGATATAGATACTGATGTCATAGGTACCGATGTCATAGATATAGCTGTCATAGATCACGATGTCATAGATACCGATGTCATAGGTAACGATGTAATAGATACCGATGTCATAGATACCGAAGTCATAGATATCGATATCAAGATATCGATGTCATAGGTACCAATATCATAGGTACCGATGTCATAGATATCGATGTCATAGGTACCGATGTAATAGATACCGATGTCATAGAATCGATGTCATAGATACTGATGTCATAAATACCGATGCATAGATACCGATGTCATAGATACCGATTCATAGATAACGATGTCATAGATTCCGAAGTCATGGATACCGATGTCATGGATACTGATGTCATAGATACCAATGTCATAGGTACCGATGTCATAGGCCGATGTCATTGGTACCGATGTCATAGGTACCGATATCATAGATACCGATGTCATAGATACAGATATCATAGATACAGATTACATAGATACCGATGTAAAAGATAAAAATGTCATAGATATTGATGTCACAGATATTGATGTCATAGATATCGATGTATTAGATAACGATGTGATGGATACCGATGCCATAGATACCGATGTCATAGGTATCGATGTCAAAGATACCAATGTCATAGGTACTGATATCATAGATACAGATGTCATAGATACCGATGTCATACATACCATTGTCATAGATACAGGTGTCAGAGATACAGATGTCATAGATATCGATGTCATAGATACAGATGTCATAGTACAGATGTCACAGATACAGATGTCATAGATTCCGATGTCATAGATACAGATGTCATGGAAACCGATGCCATAGATACCGATGTCATAGGTACCGATGTCAAAGATACCAATGTCCTAGATATCGATGTCATACATACCGATGTCATAGATACCGATGTCATAGACACCGATGACATAGATACAAATGTCATAGATACCGATGATATAGATATCGATGTCATAGATACCGATGTCATAGATATCGATGTCATACATACCGATGTCATAGACACCGATGTCATAGATACCGATGTCATACATATTGATGTCATACATACCGATGTCATAGATAAAGATGTCATAGACACTGATGTCATAGATATAGATGTCATAGATACCGATGATATAGATATCGATGTCATAGATATCGATGTCATAGATATGGATGTCCTAGATACCGATGTCATAGGTACTGATGTCGTAGGTACTGATGTCATAGTTACCGATATCATAGGTACCGATGTCATAGGTACAGATGTCATAAGTACCGATGTAATAGATACCGATGTTATAGAAACCAATGTCATAGATTCCGATGTCATAGATATCAATGTCATAGATACCGATGTCATATACCGATGTCATAGATGCCGATGTCAAAGATAACCATATCATAGATAATGATGTCATACATACCGATGTCATAGGTAATGATGTCATAGATACCGATGTCATAGATACAGATATCATAGATACAGATGTCATATATACAGATGTCATAGATACCGATGTCATAGGTACCGATGTCAAAGATACCAATGTCATAGGTACCGATGTCATAGGTACCGAAGTCATAGGTACCGATGTCATAGATACCGATGTTACAGAAACCAATGTCATAGATACAGATGTCATAGATATCAATGTCATAGATACTGATGTCATAGATACCGATGTCATAGATAACGATGTCATAGATACCGATGTCATGGATAAAGATGTCAAAGATAATGATATCATAGATAACAATGTCATAGACAACGATGTCATAGATAACGGTGTCATAGAAATCTTTGTCATAGATACAGGTGTCATAGATACAGATGTCATAGATACCGAATTCATAGATACCGATGTCATAGAAACCGATGTCATAGATACCGATGTCATAGATAACGAAGTAATAGATAACGATGTCATAGATAACGATGTCATAGACAACGATGTCATTGTTAACGGTGTCATAGATATCTTTGTCATAGATACTGATGTCATAGATACAGATGTCATAGATAACGATGTCATAGATAACGGTGTCATAGATATCGATGTCATAGATACTGATGTGATAGATACCGATGTCATAGATATAGCTGTCATAGATCACGATGTCATAGATACCGATGTCATAGATATCGATATCAGGATATCGATGTCATAGATACCAATGTCATAGATACCGATGTCATAGATAAAAATTTCATAGATATCGATGTCATAGATATCGATGTCATAGATACTGATGTCATAGATACCGATGTCATAGATACCGATGTCATAGATACCAATATCATTGGTACCGATGTCATAGGTACCAATGTCATAGGTACCGATGTCATAGATACCGATTTCATAGGTACCGATGTAATAGATATCGATGTCGTAGATCCCGATATCATAGATACCGAAGTCATAGATATCGATATCAAGATATCGATGTCATAGGTACCAATGTCATAGGTACCGATGTCACAGATATCGATGTCATAGGTACCGAAATAATAGATACCGATGTCATAGGTACCGATGTCATAGGTACCGATGTCATAGATACCGAAGTCATGGATACTGATGTCATGGATACCGATGTCATAGATACCGATGTCATAGATACTGATGTCATAGATACCAATGTCATTGGTACCGATGTCATAGGTACCGATGTCATAGATACCGATGTCATAGATACAGATGTCATGTATACCGATGTCATAGATAAAAATGTCATAGATATTGATGTCACAGATATCGATGTCATTGATATCGATGTCATAGATACAGATGTCATAACAACCGATGTCATAGATAAGGATGTCATATGTACCGATGTCAAAGATACCAATGTCATAGGTACCGATGTCATAGGTACCGATGTCATAGGTAACGATGTCATAGATACCGATGTTATAGAAACCAATGTCATAGATACCGATGTCATAGATATCAATGTCATAGATACCGATGTCATAGATACCGATGTCATAGATACCGATATTATAGAAACCAATGTAATAGATACCGATGTCATAGATATCAATGTCATAGATACTGATGTCATAGATACCGATGTCATAGATAATGATGTCATAGATACCGATGTCATAGATACCAATGTCAAAGATAACGATATCATAGATAACGATGTCATACATACCTATGTCATAGATACCGATGTCATAGATACCGATGTCATAGATACAGATGTCATAGATACAGATGTCATATATACCGATGTCATAGATAAAAATGTCATCGATATTGATGTCACAGATATCGATGTCATAGGTATCGATGTCATAAATACAGATGTCATAGATACAGATGTCATAGATACAGATGTCATAGATTCCGATGTCATAGATATAGATGTCATAGATACAAATGTCATAGATCCAGATGTCATAGTTATAG
>NW_021625349.1:0-1122 GCF_004785775.1 Grammomys surdaster
CATAGATCCAGATGTCATAGATATAGATGTCATAGATATAGATGTCAAAGATTTCGATGTCATAGATATCGATATCATAGATATAGATGTCAAAGTTATTGATCTCAAAGATATCAATTTCATAGATATCGATGTCATATATACCGATGTCATAGATACGGATGTCATAGATACCGATGATATAGATATCGATGTCAAAGATACCGACGTCATAGATATAGATGTCATAGATAATGATGTCATAGATACAGATGTCATAGATAACGATGTATACATACCGATGTCGTAGATACCGATGTCATAGACACCGATGTCATAGATACCGATGTCGTAGATACAGATGATATAGATATCGATGTCATAGATACCTATGTCATAGATATAGATGTCATAGATAACGATGTCATAGATATCGATGTCATAGATATCGATGTAGTAGATACCGATGTCATAGGTAGCGATGTCATAGGTACCGATGTCATAGGTACCGATGTCATTGGTACCGATGTCATAGATACCGATGTTATAGAAACCAATGTCATAGATACCGATGCCATAGATACCGATGTCATATACAGATGTCATAGATACAGATGTCATAGATAACGATGTCATAGATAACGATGTCATAGATAACGGTGTCATAGATAACGATGTCATAGATGCAGATGTCATAGATACCGATGTCATAGATACCGTTGTCATAGATACAGATGTCATAGATACAGATGTCATAGATATCGAAGTCATAGATACAGATGTCATATTACAGATGTCATAGATACAGATGTCATAGATTCCGATGTCATAGATACAGATGTCATAGGTCCAGATGTCATAGATATATATGTCATAGATATAGATGTCATAGATATCGATGTCAAAGATATCGATATCATAGATATAGATGTCATAGATATCGATGTCAAAGATGTCAATTTCATAGATATCGATGTCATATATACCGATGTCATAGATACCGATGTCATAGACACCGATGTCATAGATATCGTTGTCATACATACCGATGTCATAGACACCGATGTCATAGATACGGATGTCATAGATACCGATAATATAGATATCGATGTCATAGATACCGATGTCATAGATATAGATGTC
>NW_021625350.1:0-1089 GCF_004785775.1 Grammomys surdaster
TAGATCCAGATGTCATAGTTATAGATGTCATAGATATAGATGTCATAGATATCAATATCATAGATACCGATATCATAGATATAGATGTCATAGTTATTGATGACAAAGATATCAATTTCATAGATATCGATGTCATATATACCGATGTCATAGATATGGATGTCGTAGATACCGATGAGATAGATATCGATGTCAAAGATACCGATGTCATAGATATAGATGTCATAGGTAACGATGTCATAGATACCGATGTCATAGATATCGATGTCATAGATATCGATGTCATAGATATCGATGTCGTAGATACCGATGTCATAGGAAGCGATGTCATAGGTACCGATGTCATAGATACCGATGTCATAGATACCGATGTCATAGATAACGATGTTATACATACCGATGTCATAGATACCGATGTCATAGATACCGATGTCATAGATATCAATGTCATAGATACCGATGTCATAGATACCGATGCCATAGATCCCGTTGTCATAGATACCGTTATCATAGATACAGATGACATAGGTACCGATGTCAAAGATACCAATGTCATAGGTACAGATGTCATAGATACTGATGTCATAGATACCGATGTCATAGATACCGATGTCATAGATAACGATGTCATAGATAACGATGTCATAGATAACGGTGTCATAGATAACGATGTCATAGATACAGATGTCATAGATAACGATGTCATAGATACCGTTGTCATAGATACAGATGTCATAGATAGAGATGTCATAGATATCGAAGTCATAGATACAGATGTCATATTACAGATGTCATAGATACAGATGTCATAGATTGCGATGTCATAGATACAGATGTCATAGGTTCAGATGTCATAGACATAGATGTCATAGATATCGATGTCAAAGATATCGATATCATAGATATAGATGTCATAGATATCGATGTCAAAGATGTCAATTTCATAGATATCGATGTCATATATACCGATGTCATTGATACCGATGTCATAGACACCGATGTCATAGATATCGATGTCATACATACCGATGTCATAGACACAGATGTCATAGATACGGATGTCATAGATACCGATGATATAGATATCGA
>NW_021625351.1:0-1324 GCF_004785775.1 Grammomys surdaster
TAGATCCAGATGTCATAGTTATAGATGTCATAGATATAGATGTCATACATATCTATGTCATAGATATCGATATCATAGATATAGATATCATAGTTATTGATGTCAAAGATATCAATTTCATAGATATCGATGTCATATATACCGATGTCATAGATACCGCTGTCTTAGTTACCGATTTCATAGATACCGATGTCATAGATATCAATGTCATACATACCGATGCCATAGACACCGATGTCATAAATACAGATGTCATAGATACAGATGTCATATATACAGATGTCATAGATAAAAATGTCATAGATATTGATGTCACAGACATCGATGTCATAGATATCGTTGTCATAGATCCCGTTGTCATAGATAGTGATGTCATAGATACTGATGTCATAGGTACTGATGTCAATGATACCAATGTCATATGTACTGATGTCATAGATACTGATGTCATAGATACCGATGTCATAGATAGCGATGTCATAGATACCGATGTCATAGATAACGATGTCATAGATAACGGTGTCATAGACAACGATGTCATAGATACAGATGTCATAGATACCGATGTCATAGATACCGTTGTCATAGATACAGATGTCATAGATACAGAAGTCATAGATATCGAAGTCATAGATACAGATGTCATATTACAGATGTCATAGATACAGATGTCATAGATTCCGATGTCATAGATACAGATGTCATAGGTCCAGATGTCATAGATGTAGATGTTATAGATAACGATGTCATAGATAACGATGTCATAAATATCGATGTCATAGAATCGATGTCATATATATCGATGTCATAGAATCGATGTCATAGATACCGATGTCATAGATACCGATGCATAGATACCGATGTCATAGATACCGATGTCAAGATAATGATGTTATAGATACAGATTTCATAGATAACGATGTCATCGATAACGATGTCATAGATATCGATGTCATAGATAACGATGTCATAGGTACCGATGTCATAGCTACCGATATCATAGCTACCGATGTCTTAGATACCGATGTTATAGATACAGATGTCATAGATACCGATGTCATGGATACCGATGTCATGGATACCGATGTCATGGATACCGATGTCATAGATACCGATGTCATAGATACCGATGTCGAAGACATAGATGTCATACATATAGATGTGACAGATATCGATGTCATAGATATCGATGTCATAGATATAGATGTAATAGATATCGATGTCATAGATAAATATAACATATATATCAAGTCAAAGATAATGATGTCATAGCTACTGATATCATAGCTACCGATGTCTTAGATACCGATGTTATAGATACAGA
>NW_021625352.1:0-1188 GCF_004785775.1 Grammomys surdaster
GACACAGCTACAGCCTGAAGTGGTGACTGCTACAGAAGGAATGAATGGATTCTTTTACTTCTACACAAACCTGAATCTAGAAAGATACTTCTGTCCTTCCCGAATCCTCCGCTTCCTTGGTCCTGGGACTTGAACCCAGGGAAACCAGGGCCTGTTCACGCACCTAAGCTAACAGAGGCTATGTCCATGGCCCCTTGGAAGATACATTGGGAGGAGGTAGCATTTGCTTGAAGACTGAAGGAGCCGGTCGGTGGTGGCGCACCCCTTTAATCCCAGCACTTGGGAGGCAGAGCCAGGAGGATTTCTGGCCAGCCTGGTCTACAGAGTGAGTTCCAGAACAGCCAGAGCTACACAGAAAAACCCTGTCTCGAAAAACCAAAAAGAAGGAGGAGGAGGAGGAGGAGGAGGAGGAGGAGGAGGAGGAGGAGGAAGGAGACTTTAAGAAATGCACCCCCCATCCTTTCTACTTCATTACAAAAATCGACATGAATTTGTTTCTGACAAGAGACAATGGGAGATGAAGATGGGAGAAAGACCTATCCAAAGGGCCACAACTAGAACTTGAGGCTTTTTCCTCGGCTTCTCTAGCTCCACTCTTCCAAATGAGGTTGTCAGTATCCACGTACAAGGACTGAAGTTGGCGCTCAGAAAAGATTTACTGTACTGTGCAGGTCAGGATCAGAAAAACCCCGCGAGTGTGGTCTTCAGGACTTAAGACAAAGAAGCTTAAGAGACCCCACCCACCACACACTGCGGCCAACCCTACTGGCTATGGCCGTGGGCAGGTACTTTGAGACTAGGGGTAGAACATATCTGCTACTCGGGCAGACCTAGGAGACTGGCTTCAGGTGAACGTATGATATTTACATTTTGGGAGTGATATTTTATGGGATTTTTAAATGGGGAGTCCCCGACTCCCCTCTAAACTAAGCTAAAAACTATTGACACATGTTGACCGTAGAATTCCAATTCGTTCTTGTCAACCTCTTCTATGAGAACGGATGAGACCTACGTGGGAGAAGAGGTTGAAACATTTGAGATGGATCCTGAAGATTTACTGGCGGCGGTTTCGCGAGAACCACAACTCCCAGAAACCCTTGCGGCAAAGCCCGCGCTTATTGGCCATCGGAAGGACTGAGGCTTCCGTTACTTGCTCGGGACTTCTGATCCGCAGTCCTGTGACTAGAG
>NW_021625353.1:0-1100 GCF_004785775.1 Grammomys surdaster
GACACAGCTACAGCCTGAAGTGGTGACTGCTACAGAAGGAATGAATGTATTCTTTTACTTCTACTAAAACCTGAATATAGAAAGATACTTCTGTCCTTCCCGAATCCTCCGCTTCCTTGGTCCTGGGACTTGAACCCAGGGAAACCAGGGCCTGTTCACGCACCTAAGCTAACAGAGGCTATGTCCATGGCCCCTAGGAAGATACATTGGGAAGAGGTAGCATTTGCTTGAAGACTGAAGGAGACTTTAAGAAGTGCACCCCCCATCCTTTCTACTTCATTGCAAAAATCGACATGAATTTGTTTCTGACAAGAAACGATGGGAGATGAAGATGGGAGAAAGACCTATTCAAAGGCCCAGAACTAGAACTTGAGGCGTTTTCCTCGGCTTCTTTATCTCCACTTTTCCAGGCGGCTAGCTAGCAGATGAGGTTGTCAGTATCCAGATACAAGGACTGAAGTTGACGCTCAGAAAAGATTTACGGACCTGTGCAGGTCAGGATCAGAAAAACCCCGCGGGTGTGGTCTTCAGGGCTTAAGACAAAAAAAAAAAAAAAAAATTAAGAGACCCCACCCACCAGTCACCGCCGCCAACCCTACTGGCTATGGCCTTGGGCAGGTACTTTGAGACTAGGGGTAGAACATACCTGCTACTTGGGCAGGCCTAGGAGACTGGCTTCAGGTGAACAGATACTATTTACATTTTGGGAGTGATACTTATGGGATTTTTAAACGGGGAGTCCCCGACTCCCCTCTAAACTAAACTAAAAACTATCGACACATGTTGACCGTAGAATTCCGATTCGTTCTTGCCAACCTCTTCTATGAGAACGGATGAGACCTATGTAGGAGAATAGGTTGAAACACTTGAGATGGATTGTGAAGATTTACGGGCTGTGGTTTCGCGGGAACTACAACTCCCAGAAACCGTTGCGGCAAAGCCCGCGCTTATTGGTCATTGGAAGGACCCGCCGCTCACGTGACTCATTCAAAAGCCAATAGTATAGAGGCATCTCCGAGGTCCAAAGGCCGAGGCTTCCGTTAGTTGCCCGGGACTTCTGATCTGCAGTCCTGTGACGTGAGCGGCTCCGGGGATTTTTA
>NW_021625354.1:0-3456 GCF_004785775.1 Grammomys surdaster
TCCCAGGAAATCTGAAGCATTTCAGGCCCCGGCCCTTTTGGGTGGGGTGTGTGGCGGTGAACAAGTTGCCTCGTATCTCTGAGCCACGGGGTCTTTACCTCTACAACTGGGCTGTGGACAGTGGGAAGGAACTTGCCTGTCCCAGCATTGTGTAGCTTTGATAGCAAAGGGCTGTCATCCATGGGTCAGCTGCTGTACATTTCCAGCCGGCTCCTTGGGAGCTCAGTGCTTTAGGGTCCAGGGTCTGCTCCCCACCCAGTCCTTGCCAGCTCCCTGAGCAGTCTGGCCAAAGCACACACTAGGAGTCCTTGTCAGCTGATCAACAATGACCACCACCCATCATGCTCCAGAGACCCCTGGCTCCTTCGTGGCAAAAAGAGGACTTGGAAGGGTCCCAGATGGTGGTGACAAAGGGCAAAGCTCCATTTGGCATCTCTGCCAGGGAAGGGTCACTTCCTGTGCCCACAGAGGTCCTCCTGGGGGCCGGGATGAGCCTCATCCAGATAGGCTCAAGCCTCCAGAAGATGGATACACTTCCAGCTAGGTGACCTTGACTTTGGACTAGGCTCTGAGGACCAACCGTTCTCCTTCCCAAACCCCCTGCTCCTTCCCCACTTCCAAAAAGCACTAACCAAGCATGTGTGGGCCAGGCCAAACCCAGATGCTGGGATAACACGGCAGAGCGCAAAATAGAACGTGGCTACCCATGGGAAGGGGTGTGGGTGACAGACACCTGAGACAATGCAAGGCAGAGTAAACACCTCAGAGGACCAGTTCTGCTGTTTCACTGGGGCAAGCCCCACTTCTCTCTGTGCCTCCAGTCCTATACCTGAAGACTAAGGGCGATGGAAGCTCCTGGTCCCCGGGATGCCCACAAGGATGCAGCTGTGCTGAATGTTTCAGAAGCAAGCCTGGCCTCCAGGAAGCACCACAGACAGGGACACGCTGTGCATTTAAGTAAGAGCAGCAGCAGCACCCGTTGAGACGCCCGTGAACACACTAAGGGGAGGAACACAGGGTCTAATGCTGCCTCGAGCGGCACGTTCGGGGAAGCCACTCTGAGGAGCTAATGTTTGAGTGGAGACATATGCTCAGGGATAGGCGGCCATGTGGTAGCAGTGCATTCTGGGAAGTGTGAATAGGAAGTGCAAAGATCCTGAGGCAGGAGTGGGTTCAGCATCCCTTCGTGCATCTGCCAGTTTCCTGGGGGGAAAAAAAAGGTATGCATCCACCTTTTCTAGGAAAATACGTCAAATGAGCACCACACTCTCGGCTGCTACCCTCCTGTCCTGTCCAGGTGCTGTGGGATGAGATGGCCCAGTCCCTAACCTTAGAGACAAATGGTCAGGGTCATAAGATATCGCCCTAAGTCCAAACCTCTGGCCAAAAGCCATCTCTGGCCTCTGCTATCAGGGTGGAGCTGGCCAGAGCCTAGACTCCTTCCTGTTGTTCTTCGATCCGGGGCCACTGAGTCGGCTGCAATTTACCACACCATGCACTCTGCATCTTTGCCACGGTGCAAGGAAGAGCAAGGGAGGGTAGGAGAGAGGAATGAAGTCATACCTACCTTCCTCTGTCATGGGGAGGCGTGGGGAATCTGAAAAAAATGTCTGTCCCGGCTGGTCACTGTGAGTCCTGGCTCTGCACAGAGCGAGGGGCTGGAGGCTGGGGACAAGGGGAAGCTGCTGGGGAGGTGACATTTGACCCAATCTCTGGAGTGAGGGTGTGAATCGCTCGCCAGAGGGATGAAGATGCTATCCCGGTGGGTACAGGTCACAGAGGCCTGATAACCTGTGGTGAAAGTGAGAGGAGATGGCGGGAGACACCCGCAACACCCCCAAGAGGCCTGAGGCTGTATCAAGGAGGCAGTGAGGAAGCTGGAGGGGAAACTGAGGCACTGAGTAGCAATGGCTCTGGCCCAAGACCATGGCTCCAGCAAGGGCCAGCCATGGGACTGGGATGCGGGCAGCTTGACTCTTAGGACCTACGCTGTCCGTGACAACACCTGTCCACTTGCTGGGAGCATAGCATGAAGGCCCTGGAGGCCACACGTCTCCTGAGAAACTGGGAATGTGAAGCCCGTGGGATTGCCTTTCCAATGGGAAAGACAAGAAACCTGTTCTTCCATCCAGGAAGCTGGGAATTGGAAGTGATTAAGAACCGGTGATCTGTTGGGCCAGGCCATAATACTCCAAATGACCTCTATGACTGAGCCCAGGCTGGACTCTTAGGCCTTTAAGCTAGTACAGGAAGCATATTTCTACAACCCATCTTCTTGGAAGAAATGACACTACCCTGAGTTGAATTTCAATGCAATTATGTTCCCTTGTGCACTGGGGACTGCATTACACCAGGAAACATTTTCCCCCTGAATTACACTGGGCTTAAATACACTGGGGATAAACCTCCTTGTACTGGGCTCCATGAAGTCTGATCCCAGTTGACGAAGTCCATCTGCACTGGGTTTTCATCCTTCTCTCTTTTCCGGGTTTGCTCCCCTGTCACCTGTGGGGACCCTCTCATCCACTAGCCGTGCTCTGTGGCTCATCTGTTGGTTGCTGGGGTTCCCAGACTGGCCTTGGTCTGTCTGCCATCGAAGCAGGCCTCCAGCACCTCAGGAACTTCTAGTGACCCCAACTTACCCATCTCTTCCCAAAACTGTCACCCAGACACGCTCTAAGGCAAGCAGGGGGTTGTAGGAACCTATCAGCCCAGGGAAACTCGAGAGGACCAGGGCCCTGACCTGCCCCAGGCACCCAGCTACAGTCCAACCCATGAGAATTCCATGGCCTTGGCCCAGGCAGTGACAAATGGGCTGTCAATGTTGCCAGGATGGTGGAGTGTGAGGTCCCACCCTGTTCCCAGGCTCTGGGGAGGAGGGACAGGGGCAGTCTGTCCTGCCACTGCCCACACCACCACCACTCTGTTACCTCTTCCAAGGCAAAGTCCACACTTGGACCTGGGAGGGGTCTAGCCAAGGAAACAACCCCTTTGCCCTGCCCTGCCACCATCAGAGGACAAGGTGCTGGCTGAGGACCAAAGAAAATTCAAGAGAGTTTTAGGGTGAAAGCCTGCCACCTCATGTTGGGGAAGGAGAGGGTCACCAGGCTTTAGTCTCATTTGATGGCAGTAAATCTGACCCAGGGCTGGGTGCAGTTGGGCCATCAGAGTACTTGCCAACCATGCACGAATCCCTGGACCCTATCTGCACGACCTCATAAACCGTTCTTGGTAGTCCAAGCCTGTAATCCTTGTCTTCTGGGGAAGGATCATGGAGAGAGAGAGAGAGAGAGAGAGAGAGAGAGAGAGAGAGAGAGAGACAGACAGAGACAGAGAGACAGAGAGAGAGACAGACAGAGAGAGAGACAGAGAGACAGAGAGAGACAGAGACAGAGAGACAGAGACAGAGAGACAGACAGACAGACAGAGCATAAAATCTTATCTAGCTGTATCCTG
>NW_021625355.1:0-7180 GCF_004785775.1 Grammomys surdaster
AGAGAGAGAGAGAGAGAGAGAGAGAGAGAGAGAGAGAGAGAGAGAATTAATAATGAAAATTACAAAATTTACAACATAATTATAACTCAACTTATTTCAAAACTTGAATGAGAACCTAGATAGAGTATCTCACTCCAGTAATACTAGAAATCAGGAGACTTAAACAGGAAGTTGAGAATACATAGTGAATTCTAGGCTAGCTTAGACTATCCAAGGAGACCTTGCCTTAAAGAAAAGCAAAACCAAACCAATCCAAACAAACAAAACCAAAAACTCCCCAGACAGCTGCTATAAGATGAACCCCTTTTTGTCCCAAAGATTAGAAGTACAACCAATGTGTGGACCGCAGGTCAGAAGACAACCAAGCATTCAATGATGATGCAATGTCATTTTAAGCATAAGATTCTAATCTTTGTTTTGTATACTGTTGTCAGAAGGTAAATTTTGTCATTGATTTTAAATTTTGAAGGGGCTGTTAAAACAATATGATAATTCCAGGTAAACATCTCAAGGCACATCTGAAATGTGCAGAGATGACTCAGTGAAGAAATGCAGGAAATATTAAATTTGGGCATCTGGTTCAAATTAATTTCAGAAGCTAGGGAATAGCATCAATTACCTTCTACACTGGACTTAACTTTATTAGTGTGGAATGCAGAAGGACCAATTATTTTTTACTTCAGTGGACTTAGATAACCTCAGCCCCAGAGCATCTCAAATCTACCCAGGCACAGCTGCCATTGTTCAGAAAACCTGTCTCAGAACTCCAAAGTATAGGAACTGTTTATGTATTTGGTGTAGCACGAGAGAACAAGGCATTAAAAAAACTGCAGTTAATCAAGGGTCTCTGAACCACTGTGAGACTAGCTCTCATCCACGACTTTGTAAAGTGAACATGGGAGATCACAGGATATAAGTTAGAAGACATGCTGGCATGCCTATGCTCCCAACTCATGGTGTTCAGCAAATTACTTCCTATTCCTCACTTTCCCTATCTGCAGAAAGGACTGCTGTTGAGTGTGCTTGAGAGAAAGCTCAACATGATGTATGTAACATGATTAGGCCTCAGTGACTGTTAACTGAGGATGCTAAGCCATTTGCCATTTTTTGGTGACATCCTCATTTCCTATTATCCACTTGTTTTGTTTTCTCACCTTTTTTTTATATTTAAGACTGATCACAAAGAAAAGAGAAAATTCCATCAGAGAACGTGCTGTATAATTTTGTCATCTTTTTGGCATTGTTTAAACTAACATGCAGTGTGGGAAAGTGTTCAGTCGGTCCTTGGTGAATTAAAGAGCCATCAGTATTATGAGCATTAGCATTCATTATGTGTTTCTTCTGCGGGACCTGTGCTAAGGGTTTTACATGCTTGAACTCCTTTAATCTTCACACACAGTACTGAAATGTAAGTACTCTATGAATGAAATACATTTTTGATGAATTACAAGAATACCTTTGTCATTGCCATAGCAACAGAGGTCTGGAAATATAAGTCCGATTTTAGAAACCATAATCACAGCTGTGTCTCCTTTTTCTGGCTCAGTTTTAACATATTGTTCAAAGCATTTATATATCACATAAATAAAGACACATAAAGGTTAATTATATTTATTGACTCCCCAAATTGACAACAGACATTCCAGAATAAAAGACCCTCAAAAATACTGATCATTTTATAAATAGATATATATACACAGACCCAGGAAGTTCTTAGTACTGTTTTAAAGACATGTAACATATAATAAGAATGTTTATATGAATGTTAGGAGTTTGATTTGATTTCCACTTCTAAATGCTTTGAAACATTTGTGTTCTAATGAAACAAACATGATTTAGCAGGGAGAATAGAATCTTTGCATGAATAATCAGTATGAATTTTTGTCTCCAAAGACACTATCTTAGGTGAATATCCTATACATCCAATGGTACCACTCAAGCTCTCTATTACCTATATGGGTCAAACACATCTCTCACAAACATGTTTAAAAGATGTACTAAAGGAAGTGCTAGGCAGTGCTGTTTTTTTGATTTAGTGATTAATGTACTAGACTTAGAACAAAGCAATTTGATTAAATTATTATTATCACTTAGTGTTCTAGTCTTTCCATGTCTCATTTTCCTCCAAGAGTGTATTTTATAATGTCTTCAGACCTTTGAAAAATCACATGAGCAAGGCATTACCCAAAGAAAGTTTTACCTTCACAGCAGCAAAGAATAACCCTTGAGAAGGGACCCAGATTAAATCCTATATTTACCAAAGACAATTTTGTTCAAAGTTTTCCTTAAAATGCCACTGAATAAGTTAATATATGGTTTTAAAGCAGAAAATCTTTTACTAGTGTAAGATTTCTCATTATTTTGTCGTGTCTTAAGTGCTTGACTTTTTTGGGCAACTAGACTGACCTTTACATTCACTGCATATCTATTGTTCCTTCTCTTACAGAAAATAGTTGAAGAAAGTTAAAAAGAAGGCCCTTAAAGGGCTAAACACTGCTGACAAGACCGTTATGCCAAGGACTGTAATAATGACAGTAATATAGCATTTTCAATTCGCACATTTTTATTAAACTTTCCAGTTATACTGGTGACCATTTTTCAGGAACAAATTACTCTATATTCCAAACATGACCTTTATGTTCTGTCATGCATTTATACATAAATGCTTATTACACAGATCAGTAATATTAACCAAAGATTGGTAGAGATATCTCAAATTTAGTGTTCAGGTTCATACATACAGCCTCCTATTTATAAATATAATACAAAATACTTTTTATAGTACAAAAATGCTTCTAAAATTAAACAATTACCAAATAATAATATTTCAAACACTTCATCTTAGGTCCATGGTGTCATTAGCAATAAGACTTATGGTCTACATCTGGGAGGCAACTACAGGCAAGGTTTTTATAGAAAAAAAATTCTATATACCTTTTAAATTTTAACTAGATAACACTCTCTAAAATTGAAACATGAGTTTCTGAAGAAGTAGAAATATATATATATGTATATATATACATATATATATATATATATATATATGCTATCACTAACTAATTACCTGCTAATTTTTTGAGTAATTCTTTTCAGTATTTATACACATATAAACTTCACCCATGCCAATATAAGAACAACTTTATAATATGCAGTAAATCACATGAATACACACACACACACAAACACACCATGAGATAGGAGGGGTATATGAGATAAAGGAGTTTGGTGGGGGGGATCAAAGAGAATAATGCAGTACTTTGAACAAAATTATTTATATATATATATGGCATTGTGAAAGGATAATTTTTTTAAAGAATCACCATCTTAGTTAGTATTTTGAAAATAAATAGTACTCTAACATTCGGACTAAGAAGCCCAAATTTGAGTTGTTGGTCTGCATTTTTTAAAACAAAAATCTCCCAAAATGTAAGAGGATATTTATGTTGCTTGTGGTTGCCTTCCAGAGGTAGGCTGTTATTCCTATTGTTAATGACAGAAAGGATTGAAGATAAAGAACCTGGAGAATCTGAGCTGGAGCCCCAGAGAGCAAGGACAGCCAAATAATCCTGAACAAAAAGCAACCTGCTGAAGACATCACATACTCTGGTGTCAATTTATCCTACAGAGCAATAATAATAAAAAGCACCTGATACTGGCACAAAGACAGAGACAGATATGTTGATCATTGAAACAGACTAGAGAGTACAGGTATGAGTCAACAGAACTACAGCTACCTGATTTTTGACAAAAAAATACCAAGATGTATCCTGGAGAAAAGTTAGCATTTTCGAAGTGTAGTGCTGAGAAAGCTGGAGATGAACATGTAAAATGCTGAGATCCGAATCTATCTCTCACCTTGGACTATACTCAGTTCAAAGTAGATAAAGGACCTCCACATAAGATCCGATACTCCATATTTATTAGAGAAAAAAATGAGAATCATATTTAAACACAGAGGCATAAATAAAGACCTTGAAAAAATGGGACTCCAGTAGCACAGGAAATAAGATCAAGAATCAAGAGATGAATTCTCGCAAACTAAAGTGCTTCTGTATATCAAAGGCATCTTACACTGGTGAAGACACACACACACCCCCCAGAGCAAGAGAAAATCTTTATGGCTATATTTCCAACAGAAAATTAATGAAAACAATACACAGGGAACTGAAAACATTAAAAATAAAGAAAAACCAACTATTCAATGAAGACATGAACTATGTGACTAAACAGAAAATGGTCTCAAAAGAAGAAATAAAGGAGACTAGTTAAAACATTTTTTTTAAAGTAAGCAACATCCTTGTCCAACAAGGATCCCACCCCAGCCAGAAGAATAATTGTCAAAAACACAAGTGACAATAAATGCTGGGATTGTCGTTGTCAGTGGAAACTAGCTCTGTAGCCACATTACACACTTCTTCTAAGGTCCTAAAAAAAACTAAAAATAAAACACCATATGCCAAATTGGGCATATCCAAAGGAATCTACATCCTACTATGGAGATACTTGCATACCCATGTTCATTCCAGCCCCAGTCACAATAGCTATGAAACAGAGTCAGTCTAGATGGTCATCACCTGATCCTTTTTAGTCATCAAAAGGCCATCATCTGGGGTTATGGGTCAAAGAGGCTGGGGCTATGGGTCTGAGAGGTCTGCTGCAGTTGTAGATTTCCCTAAAGACATCTTTTTCAGACAATACTATGGGTTTTCCCAGCACTAAGTTTGGGGGTAAGAAACCATAAAATATAGCAATAGCTTCATCTTAAGTCCATCAAGGCAGTATTCCTAGCAGTTTCAAATATATATCTCAGTCACCTACCTATCTGTGGGTCAGTTGACAGGGATTTCTACCAGCCGCTTTGCAGTAATTCTGCAATCCAGCAAGAAGAGCTCCTGGCCCCTGCTTCAGTTCTTGAAGAATAATTGAGCTTACTCTGGTTTTCTGTCCACAGTCTCCATGAGATACTACAAAAGACTCCTGCTTTTGCATAAATCAGGCCTGTAGTATCCCTGGCCTCCCTTACACTGCTTTGTCTTACAGCAGACAATGGAACCAGTCTAGGCTCCACACAGTCCAGGGCTCCCTCTGGTCAGTGCTGTTTCTTTCCAGAGTGCTGTACGGGCTATTTAGTAGACTGGAAGAGAACATTTTCCTGGCTCTTTATCTGTAACACAAATGGAGTAGGTCCATAAATAAAGGCTCAAAATCCACCATCCAAAGTAGAAACTCTTGGCATCTGCTATTGCCTAATGTTCACTTACAAAAAAAAAAAAAAATTCACAATTAGAAAGTCTGGAAAGAAGAGGAATTCTATCCCCCAAAACCCAACTGGTCAATTACTAGCCACAGTGATTGCATACATTTCTTGTGTTTTTCCCTGAGAACTAAAATTAAAACTGTTATTATTCCCACTACTTAATGGATAAGTTCAACAAATGCTTGTAGATCTTTCAACACACAAAAAGCTTTTTCTTAATAGGAACTCATTCAAAATATAGGATAGTAATTAAAGAAAACTGCTGGTGCTTATTGCCTGATATTCTGACTATTAAAATGAGCTATGTATAAAAAAATGTAGATTGTAAATGGCAATTATGGTTGGGATGGGAATAATCTGTATTAAACTAAATATAGATGATTTATGTGTTTCCTGCAATAGCACTTTCGATCTTAGATATTTGATATGATTCATAACACAGAGATAGATAGTATTACCAAGGATGTATATCATAAAAATATATCTAGTTTTTACTTTATACTGCAAAAAAATGCCAACAATTAGAGCATTTTCTTTTTCCTTGCTGAATTCATTCTAAGAAAACCACTTCCTTTAAAGGTGCTTGTTGAAGTGCAGACACCATTTGCTGCAAAAGCACATCTGTTCAAACTTGCTACAGAATCTATTGTGACTTTTCATTTGCTTTTAAGGTGTACCGTTTGTGGTTCAATGGTAATTAAAATGATAGAGCATTACATTAACTACTGCCTTTGTCTAGAAAAACAACTGACAAATCCAAAATGATTTTACACTGATGTGGTTGCTAGGTGGCCTCAAGTATTTTATTGCTTATTTTTACCACATCTGCTTCCAAAAATTATCTGAAGTAGCTGATATAAGACACAAATAAAATAGAAACAAAGACCATTAGAAGAAGACTAAGAGATTGGGGTGAAGCAGTTGATCTTTGCAGTCTCCTTCAGTAAGACTGCCATTCTAAATCATGTGATCTCCCTGACCCACACTTGCCTGAGCAAGGCAGCTTTATGGAGGAGAAAGATGCTGGGGTAAAAATGGCAGGTCTTCAGGTCACTCCATACCCTTGCTATCAATTTTCTCTATCATCAGCAAGAAGCAATAGAGCAATGGGGAGAACAAGGGAGGAAAACGAAGATACAGGAAGAACAGGCTGGCTGAACTCACCACAACATGGATTAATCATGTGCTGTGTGTGACGGCAGGGCTCTGCAGCTACCAGTGGGCATCTATCTATGCTCTAGCCTCAGAAAATGTTCATTTTTGCTGAGAGGGGGAGATGCACACCTGTGCTGAGAGAGGGGAAATTTGCATCTATGCTGAGAGAGGGGGCGATGCAATGTCCTGAACAGAGATGCCGTTTCAGAGAAATAGACTTTTGTATGATAAGCCTCACTCAGGGCCACAGGAAAGTAGGAGATGCAAGAAAACAGAACTCATGGTCTCCAAAGAGCAAAGCTTTGAGAACACTGACCCTAAGAGATCCCAGGCACTGCCACTATGGATCTGTAATGCTCCATGGTGCCCCTACCTCTGCCCTTTACTCCAGGTGGCCTTTCCTGTCTTCTCTATTCTGCTTCCCATACTGGGGCTGTCCAAGTGAAAAACAGAAATTCCAATATGAAACCAATTTCAAAATTGCTATATAGGGGAATCGTCATGTTGTCTGAAACAGTCAAGACTGATCATCTTTCAACGTAGTAGATAGAGAAAAATAAACAATAATACCAAAAAAAAAAAAGAGGAATGCTTGTATCCTAAGAGAAAGGATAAAATGAGAATAATCAAAAACAAAGACAAAATAACACAGCTCCCTGGAATCATGCCTGAAGGACTGACAAAAGCATTTCATAGCCACAAAGATGAGAACAGGAAGAAGTGAGAGAGAGAGAGAGAGAGAGAGAGAGAGAGAGAGAGAGAGAGAGA
>NW_021625356.1:0-1269 GCF_004785775.1 Grammomys surdaster
GTAATGCAATGTTATTTAAATGAAACAGAGACTTCATAATTTTTTTTTCTTTTTTTTTTAATGCTTTTTTATAGCATGTTTTACAAGGGGAGGGGGTAAGAAGGGCAAGGTGGTGGAAAAGTACAAAATCTTCTTGGCCTGTGCCTTGAAACATGTCATGGTCTATAAGGTACTCTGCCTTGAATTATGATCTACCTGCTGTTCTAAAGAAGATATGGTACACTGCTTGAGTTATGGTCTCCCTGCTATTCTTAAGATGATATGGTACACTGCTTTGAGTCTATCTGCAGTTGCTAAGCAGGATCTTGCAGTTGCCAAGCTTCAGAGGACATTGTGCAGGTGGGGAAAGGTAGGGGGTGAGGGTAAGGGCGAGGGTCCTGGCTTCTGGCATCTCCCCCTTCTCTGTTTAGTTAGAGAAGGCATCTTATGATCAATCCCAACTATGTGAATTTTGAATTTGGATGTCTAATTATGGGGGGTCTTAGACAAGTTCACAACCCCAAAACACTGATGTGAGACGAGTCACATCGATGGTCGAAGGCTTTAGGCTGTCGACGATGGGCAACGTCAAGGGACTCTGATGTGGGTGAAAGGAGGGTGAGAGCCCTGTCTTAGGCCATGTAGGCTGCACCCACTCCCAGCACCACACACTCCTTTTCGGCTGCATTGGGTGGGCCCCTGGGAAGTGGACCTACAATAATCCCGTCATTGGGCTAACTCACAGCCATCCTAGTCTCTTGTAAATGTTCAAGTTACCAACCATTTGTCAGTTTGGGGTGTAATATTGTCATAAAGGAAGGCTCCCCAATGTTAGCGGCCATATCAAGGGTGGCCTTGGTTTAGGAAAAAGCCAATTTTTGTTGTGGTGATCAAGAGGCCAAGCTCTCTAGCGAGAGAAGCGAGGACAAAGCCAGGCATACCAGGAACCCTTCTGGAGGGTGTGGAAGTCTAGCGGTCGACCGTAGGGGGAGGCAGGGGAGCTGGCAGCTGTGTCAGTCTCCTGCGGAGTCACTTCTGGATCCTCTTCAATTTTTGGCTGATGGTAATGAACTTCAACCGTCTTCTTGATGGCAGCATCAACCTGGTTCCGTGGATGGCAGGTCACCGGCAACGATCTCTGTCTCACTCAATCTTGATGTCGTGCGCACATCCTCTCAATGAGGGTCCGTCCAGAGGGGTCCATGCCTCGAGACCCATGTCTGGGTGCACTTGACCCGACCGGCAATTCCTACATGCTCCATTCTTACTTCTACACCCTTTCTTATTTCT
>NW_021625357.1:0-1017 GCF_004785775.1 Grammomys surdaster
TGTAGGCCCCGGAGAAATGCCTGCCATGTAGCTAATCTTTCTGTTTCTACTTGAAGCCATATCTTACATGGCACAAATCTGATGTCATAGTTAATGAAAGAGTAAACACTTTGTGTGGTTGAGAAAATTCCTCAGTGGGTGAAGTGCTTGTTGTGCAAGTGTGAGGATCAGAATTTGGATACCCAGAGCTCACGGAAAATCTGGCTGGGCATAGCAATCTGACCGTAATCCCAGTACATGACAGGCAAAGAAAAGGAATTTGCAGAGCAACTTGGCTAGCCAGACCAGGTAGTTCTAGGATCAGTGGGAGCTCCTGCCTCAATAAAGTAAGGTGAATATAGATTGAGAACACTCAACTTCAGCTTCAAGTCTCCAGATGCATGTGTACACAAATGTCCCCCCAAACACATGCAAGATCCATACAATACACAAACACCACACACATACATATGCATGCATGCAAAAATAATAAATATTTTGTGTCAGTGGTAATTCATGAGATATAATTTAGTCTTTCCTAAGCATATATTGAACTAAAACCAAGGTGAGAACATTTACGTTGCTAATTAAACATCAGGAATCTGTAGGTCCCTGCTCAGTCTTATATCTTTTCTATATAGCCAAATGTCAGTCACTCCTTACTCTTAAATGAAAGCTCATGTGCTGCTTCTCAGCAAGGAAGACTGAGCCAGCAGAATCCCAGGAGGCTCTGTACTCATCCGTGGTTGCCAGAACTCTAGAGTAATGCTCAGATCTCATGGGCACAGAGCCCATGACAGAGGAAGAGAATCTGGGGCTTGCCAGTGCTGAGGACCAGCAGTTCCCAAGCACAGTGTATGAACCTAGATGGAGCACAGGCCTGCCAGCTGTTGCAGCCCTCTGCTCTGATTCTTTGCTCTTGCTAGGATGCTACCATTCTACAGGAGAAGACAAGGCTCGGTCTTGCCACTGCTTTCTCAGCAGGGCAGGTTTAAAATCAGCCTCTTCGAGACGTTAAACTGACTTTCATGTCACAAT
>NW_021625358.1:0-1068 GCF_004785775.1 Grammomys surdaster
TGTAGGCCCCGGAGAAATGCCTGCCATGTAGCTAATCTTTCTGTTTCCACTTGAAGCCATATCTTACATGGCACAAATCTGATGTCATAGTTAATGAAAGAGTAAACACTTTGTGTGGTTGAGAAAATTCCTCAGTGGGTGAAGTGCTTGTTGTGCAAGTGTGAGGATCAGAATTTGGATACCCAGAGCTCACGGAAAATCTGGCTGGGCATAGCAATCTGACCGTAATCCCAGTATATGACAGGCAAAGAAAAGGAATTTGCAGAGCAACTTGGCTAGCTAGACCAGGTAGTTCTAGAATCAGTGGGAGCTCCTGCCTCAATAAAGTAAGGTGAATATAGATTGAGAACACTCAACTTCAGCTTCAAGTCTCCAGATGCATGTGTACACAAATGTGCCCCCAAACACATGCAAGATCCATACAATACACAAACACCACACACATACATATGCATGCATGCAAAATAATAAATATTTTGTGTCAGTGGTAATTCATGAGATATAATTTAGTCTTTCCTAAGCATATATTGAACTAAAACCAAGGTGAGAACATTTACGTTGCTAATTAAACATCAGGAATCTGTAGGTCCCTGCTTAGTCTTACATCTTTTCTATATAGCCAAATGTCAGTCACTCCTTACTCTTAAATGAAAGCTCATGTGCTGCTTCTCAGCAAGAAAGACTGAGCCAGCAGGATCCCAGGAGGCTCTGTACTCATCTGTGGTTGCCAGAACTCTAGAGTAATGCTCAAATCTCATGGGCACAGAGCCCATGACAGAGGAAGAGAATCTGGGGCTTGCCAGTGCCGAGGACCAGCAGTTCCCAAGCACAGTGTATGAACCTAGATGGGGCACAGGCCTGCCAGCTGTTGCAGACCTCTGCTCTGATTCTTTGCTCTTGCTGGGATGCTACCATTCTACAGGAGAAGACAAGGCTCGGTCTTGCCACTGCTTTCTCAGCAGGGCAGGTTTAAAATCAGCCTCTTCAAGACGTTAAACTGACTTTCATGTCACAATAAAATAACAAGAGGTTCAGAGTTACCTTGTGGGAAGGTCTCCCTCCATAGTT
>NW_021625359.1:0-1493 GCF_004785775.1 Grammomys surdaster
TGAGGAAGGATCCTGTTGTTGCGTCATCCTTGCTGGCGAGGCGGGCGCGACAAGTGCTGCCGGAAACCCGGGAAGATTTACATCACAAGGCACCAGCGAAGACCCCCGGACTTAGCTACGGGAGGATTCAGAACTGATCGCACGGGAACGGCGGTACCGGTAAGCCCCTGACAAAGAAAAAAGATATGCTGGTTCTGGGAGTTCATCCAGTGGCTGCTGCAGTCATACTACTGTTTGTTTTCATTGTCGTTTAGGTGATTTGTTACTGCTTGAATTGCCATCACCCAGGGGATGAGTGCATCTGTTGGGAGTAGTGTCCTGACAGAGCTGTAAGGCGGGGGTATATAACCTCGCAAGCTGACCTGTGTATCAGTCTCTTGTAGATAAAAGAGCAACATGGGAGTTGGACACTCTGCGCCTGTTATTAGAGCCTTGCAGGAGCTTTTGAAAGAACGAGGGCTGAAAGTATCAGAAACTACATTAAAAGGCTTCTTTAATGAAATAGACCGGATAGCTCCATGGTTTGCTCCAACGGGGTCGCTAACCATTGGCAGTTGGGAGAAATTAGGGAGAGATATTGAGAGAGAAGCAGAAAAAAAGAAAGCTAAAAGCAGGGACAAAGCCACTATGGAAACTAGTTAAAGCATGTATTCAAGACCAACGCTGTGAGAAGGCAGTAGGTGAAGGGCAGCGTGCACTGGCTGAGCATCAAGACAGCATGTCAGAAACAGAAAAAGGAGATGAGTCGGGGCCCATGCCCAAAATGAAATAGAGGAAAAATTAGGGGCATGAAGGGAAAAGAGCTCTAAAAAGGAAAAAAGAAAACATAAGGATCCGGAGGCGGAGCGTGCACAAAGTAACATCTAACTGCCTCTACAAGAGTTTGAACTTTTAGATAAAGTCAAGGTCCTCGACAAAAGAGGAGATAAAGTTCCCAGGTGAACTGGGATAATTAAGTCCGCGGGACGCGGCTATTTTGCTCTTCTCTGTAGATAAAGAGAGAGCAGGCAAGTTCGTGGTGTAGCGAACCGAAAGTGATTCTTTGGGAGGAATTTAGTTATGGTGCTCAGTCGCACCCAATTTTTTTTGGCTCTTCAGGAGCTGCTTTTATCAAGGAGTTTTAAGATAAAAAGCTCAACTCTGTTAACATTTTTGAATGAATGCGATACCATTGCACCCTGGTTCGTGGTATCAGGAAATCTTACAGTATCCTGCTGGGATTAGCTCGGCAGAGACTTTGCTCAGGAACAGGGAACTTTGCAGAAGTTAGTGAGAAACTGTTTGGAAGATCAGAAATGCTGTAAGGTGGTTGAAGAGGGACAAACGGCCTTGGAAATGTTGCAGGAGCAGAGATTGGAGAGGGCTGCAGGTGAGAAGGGAGGCCTCAGTTCCTCCAGCTTATCTTGAAGCGGCCCAGGCTCCTCTGCCTGCTCAGCCTGCCAAGGTCAATTAGCATACTTTCTTCTGAAAAGCTAAGCGCTGCCAAAGAGTTG
>NW_021625359.1:1593-7654 GCF_004785775.1 Grammomys surdaster
TCATTAGCATACTTTCTTCTGAAAAGCTAAGCGCTGCCAAAGAGTTGTGGGCTGAGCAGATAAGGACACTAACATGCTAGCTTGGCTCATAGTGAGCGGGGCAGTGGTACTTTGCTCCCTGACTTTAGAGTGGCAGGGGTCCTAGTAGGGCAGTGCAGAGAAGTAAGCTAGAGTAGTAAATGGAAACCTGAATCTTTTTTTTTCGAAAAAATAAAAAATTACTCTGAGGTAAAATGTTTAAATAACTTTTCATCTTTAAGCTTGTCTCTCTGGCAGAGCTTCTGTCCTAAAGCTAAGAGTAGAAGCAGGATTATGAAGCTTCTCATTCTTTGCAAGGATTGGGGTATGAAGCCACTCCTAACATAAGTGCAAAAGAATTAGTGGGGAGAGATCATGAGGGAAGAAAAGGTAGATTTCAGCCTTATGTTTTACCATTACCAGTGAACCTCTGGGGAAGAGACATCCTAAAGGGCATGGAATTAAGACTAACCAATGAATACTCTGCTCAGAGTCAGAAAATGATGAAAGACATGGGATATGTTCCTGGGCTTGGCCTGGGGAAGTTTCATCAAGGTATTTCCCAACCTATTGAGACCAAAGGTCAGACCAGCACAAAAGGGCTGGGTTTTTCCTAGGGGCCATTGAGGATGCAATACCCATACCGTGGAAATCAGAGGACGCTGTGTGGGTTCCTCAATGGCCTTTAACCTCTGAAAAATTAACTGCTGCTAAAGCTCTAGTTGATGTACAGCTAGCCCTTGGACATTTAGAACCCACTCAATCTCCTTGGAATACTCCAATTTTTGTTATTAAAAAGAAGTCTGGAAAATGGAGACTTCTACATGATTTAAGGGCTATTAATAGTCAAATGCAAGTTATGGGAGCCACTCAGCGTGGTTTACCACTTTTATCAGCATTACCTAAAGAATGGAAATTGATAATTGTAGATATTAAAGACTGTTTCTTTTCAATACCTTTAGTAATTGAAGATAGACAAAGATTTGCCTTTATGTTGCCATCCATTAACCGTGAGGAACCGGATTATAGATATCATTGGAAAGTCTTACCTCAAGGTATGGCTAATAGTCCCACTATATGTCAGTTATATGTAGAAAAACCTTAAAAATTATTAGAGATAAGTATCCTAAATTGAGAATCTGCCATTATATGGATGATGTATTGCTTTGTGGATCTAAGGATGAAGACTTGTGCCTTGCCTATGCTGATTTAATAAAAGTATTTGAGAGTAAAGGTTTATTTATCGCACCAGAAAAGGTGCAGAAAGGCAACATAGGAGCATTCTTGGAAACTAATATACATCCTCAGTTTGTATCCCCACAGAAAATTACCATTCACAGGGACCACCTTAAAACATTAAATGACTTTCAAAAACTTTTGGGAGATATTAATTGGATACGTCCCTATCTCAAAATTCCTTCAGCTGAATTAAAACCTTTATTTGCTATATTAGAAGGAGACAGTCATATCTCCTCACCTAGAAAGCTAACCTCTGCTGCCATAGTAACTCTGCAGAAAGTAGAAGAAGCCATACAGCAAGCTCAATTAGTGAGGGTTCAGCCTAGTGAACCTATTTTCTTATGTGTTTTTGACACGGTCGCATTGCCTACAGCAGTGTTGTGGCAGCAGGGACCGTTGCTCTGGATTCATCCTCATGCATCACCAAATAAAACTTTAGATCCTTATCCTACAGCTGTAGCAGAATTGGCATTAAAGGGGTTGCAGGCTTCTTTGACACACTTTGGGCAATACCCTGATACGCTTATAGTTCCATATACAACCCAGCAAGTTCTAGTGCTTTGCACAGCGATAGATATGTGACCTATACTGAAATGTGTATTTCCAGGTCATATAGATAATCACTACCCACAACATCCATTATTACAGTTTGTGTCAAAACATCCTATAATTTTTCCTAAAGTAACTGCCAATGCCCCTATTCCAAAGGCTATAGATATCTATACAGATGGATCAAAGTCAGGCATTGGATGTTATGTGGCTGATTTTGCTAGCCCAGTAAAGTTTACATTTGCTCCAGACACTCCGCAATTGGTAGAGTGTCAAGTGGTTTTAGAAGTCTTCAAGGCTTTCCCTGGTCCCATAAATATCATTTCTGATTCCCACTACATGGTGAATGCAATTCATATTCTAGAGGTCGCAGGTACAATAAAATCAACCAGTCCTGTGGCCCCCATTTTGAAACAAATACAACGGTGTATTTTATCTAGGAACTCAAAATTTTTTATTCAACATATTAGAGCCCATACCTTACTACCAGGTCCCATGGTGCTAGGTAATGCTTTAGCTGATGCGGCTACTCGCCAAGCATTCCCTGTTTTGCAAAAGAATCTTACAGCTGCTCAGGAATTTCATAAACTGTTTCATGTTCCAGCCTCCACTCTCAGACTTAAATTTGGTATCCCAAGAGCTAAGGCTCGAGATATTACATTAAACTGCCAGAAATGTGTGGAATTTAACCACCCTCCATGCATTGGAGTAAACCCAAGAGGGCTTAGACCTTTAGATATCTGGCAGATGGATGTGACACATATTAAACATTTTGGGAAATTACAATATATTCATGTATCTATAGATACTTGCTCTGGTATTATCCATGCTACGCCTATGGCTGGAGAAAAGGTTTCTCATGTTATTGCCCACTGTTTAGAAGCTTGGGCAGCTTAGGGTAAACCTCGCCTGCTAAAGACTGATAATGGGCCTTCGTATACAGCTAAAACATTTGTACAATTTTGTGTGCGCATGCAAGTGCAGCATCGTACTGGATTACCATACAATCCTCAAGGTCAAGGCATCATTGAAAGAGCCAATCTCACTTTGAAAATGTATCTGCAAAAACAAAAAGGGGGAATTATGGAATCATCACTGACTCCTAAAGCAGCCCTGTCTCTAACTCTATTTACACTTAATTTTTAAAAACTGGATGAGAAGGGGCTGACTGCTGCTGACAGGCATAGTAATCCTGTGGAAGAGACACGGGAAACGGTGAAATGGAAAGATGTATTGACAAACTCATGGAGAGGCCCGGATCCAGTGCTTACCAGATCCAGGGGAGCTGTTTGTGTTTTCCCACAGAAGGAAGAAAATCCTGTCTGGGTGCCAGCAAGATTAACCAGAGTTGTTGTGGAGCCAAGGACGTTTTCTAAGAAGAATGAAGAAGCTGTGGTGGACACTTTTAGTCATGATGACTTATGAAGAAGTGCTAAGTATTCAGTTATGGGCAATAGTTAGATCTTGGCCCGTACCTATGCCCATTCATGCCAATTCTACTGTGTTGCCATTGTTTACTTCTACTCAATGTTTTATGGAAGTCCCATGTGCTATGCCTATGGGACAGGAGCCTGTTTTATACAATGCTACTGCATTTCCATTGAATTTTACTCTCTGCTTTACTACTAAGGCTAAAGCTCATACTCCGTGTATTGTACTCAGGAACACCACGTTAACTAACTGGGTGGATCCTGTCTCATTTAGCAAGGTTGGTACCGGAGTCTTGGTTGAGGCACTAAGGCAGGTGTCAGCTGGTAAGATGGAAAGTTCGGGAAATATTTCTAATAATGACAGGGCCTTATTAAATATAACTACCATGTTGCTTCGGAGTAATGTTACTGCACCTTGGACATCACAATGGCCCAACCGTAATGCAACATACAAGAAAGTTTTACCTTGGTGTCCCCCTGATCTATCTTTTCCTCCAGTTTTTACGCCGTGTCAATCTAAAGAATCTCCTGGATGGAGATTGCTTCAGGATTTGCCCTTTCACCTCCTATAAAATGGGCTGCTATCAACAAGACTGGTATTCGAACAGGAAAGTGAAATATATGGCCCTTTTATCAATGGATACTAACAAATATAGCTGGAGCCAGTACTAGCCTTTCTGCATTTGTCTCTATGCAAGGTCTATATCATGTGATACAAAATATCTCAGCCACCTGTTCTAATAATAGCTATCCTTATCTGGATAGGATTAAGGTAAATGGCAAGCTGGTGAGTTCATCTGCCCCAGCTGCCCCCGTATGTGTTTCACCTCCATTTTTCTTTATATTGGCTGAGTTTGAGAATAATACAAGTTTTCTGAACTGTAGTGCAAGTAACACTACCTGCTACTTAGCTGAATGCTGGAATGGTTCTTTATCTTTGGCCTTAATAGTACATATACCTACTTTTGTGCCAATTCCTGTGGAAGCAAATCCAGAAGATTTCCCTATAGCCACTTTATTTAGACAAAAAAGAGATTTTGGTATTACAGCTGCAATTGTGACTGCTATAGCAGTATCAGCAGCAGCTGCTGTGACTGCAGGCATAGCAATGGCCAATCAAGTAAATGCAGCTCAAACTGTTGATGCTTTAGTAGAAAGAGCTGCGGATGCTTTGGTTACACAGCATCAAATGAATACTCATCTCACTTCTGGTATTCTTCTGGTTAATCAGAGAGAGGACCTTCTTAAAAGCAAATTGGAAGAGATTGTAGATATTGTACAGCTAAGTTGTGTTAGTCATACTAAACATATGTGCATTACCCCATTGAGGTATGATAATTCTACTTTTAAAGATGGTAACCTGTTGTCTAATTTTTTAAGAGGCAATTGGTCTCAGCAAGCGGAGCGGTTGCAGAATCGTCTGTTGATGGAGATTATCGTACTGAATGGAACCCGCATCAATCCTATCACTGTGTGAGATTTTACTTCTTGTCTAACTTTGGCATTTTCCTACTTTAAGGAATGGATAGGGGTAGTTCTCTTTGGGGCTGCAGTTTGTTGCGGACTGGTATTGTGTCTATGGTTGCTTTGCAGACTTAAATTTCGTCAACGAAGAGACAAAGTACTAATTACTCAAGCATTGCTAGCCCTCGAACAAGGTGCATCTCCCGAAATTTGGTTATCCATGTTAAAGGAATAGCCAGCAAACAGATCCCTCAGCCATTGCACCCCAAGGGCTCAGCCCATTGCACTGGGTCGGTGAGGAGTCTTAGCCTGGCTGGTCCTTGTCTGTGTAGCTCTGGTACCTGAATATTGAGGCAAACAGCCCTTGCACCCCTGGGAGATGACTCCATTGCACAGGGACGGGTGTTTGCATCTCTATCTGTCTCCCTTAGCCCTTGCACCCAGAGGACTTGTTTCCATTGCACCTGGTAGGGTAGGGAAGACTGTATTTAACTATCAGTCCGTGATCGCTTATTCCCCCAAGATGGAATTTGCTTGATCGGGCTTGAGTTTGAGTCATGTTGAGTTGAGTTTGGTGGTACCGCGCCAGACAGGCCAAGGGCAGCTCTGTCTTAATAAAACAAAAGACACATCTCCCCAGGTTTGGATGAACCTGTTGCTGAAGGAATAGCAACCTTGAACTTCAGTTCTTGCACCTCTTGGGGCTCAGTCCCATTGCACAAGAGAGAATGAGTCGAGCTGCCATAATTTTTCTCAGGCCAGCTGCCATTGATCCCAATGACGGGAGTAGGTTGATGCCATAAGCCAGGGGCACATCATCTAGGATTAAAGGTAGTGAGTCAACCTCATGATGGGAATAACGAGTGGCCATGACCTGGGTGCACATTCTCTTGCACAGAGAATGCCAGGCATGGGTGCAACCCTCGTAGCCTAAGACAGGGAACTCGCCCTTCCTTATTGGAATTTTGTCCTGTTGATGCTGGCTATGGGGGCACGTCAACTAGCCTAAGACAGGGATATTGGCCAGTGCCTGCTCTTAAAAAATAAAATAAGGGGAGATGTAAGGAGCCGCCATTAGAAGATCCCTCTGTTAGAGGTGGAAAACAACTGCATTCAGGGTCGTAAACACCTGCTGTGAGCCTGCGTATCTTTCAGACGCAGCTCCTCACCCTCCCGAGCAGTATGTAAATGAAGTTCTGCAAGAAGCACCAATTAGACACTTATACACAGTTGTGATAACTATTTAAGCAGCACCCATTTCAGGCTTGGGGTCTTTCGCTTTACAATCAATGGTGTGTTCCCCAATAAAGTGCGTGAGGAAGGATCCTGTTGTTGCGTCATCCTTGCTGGCGAGGCGGGCG
>NW_021625360.1:0-1049 GCF_004785775.1 Grammomys surdaster
AGCATTAGCTGTATAGATACAGTTTCTGACCTCTGGGCTTTTTTTTTTACCACAATAGGCTATAAAAGCAATATAGTGCCCTCCCAAAACATGGAGGCAATCTGAAATAGAGACAGCACTTATGCCAGCAAGAAGAATGTCACAAATGAAGCAGTGAGGAGAAAGGTTTCTCTACAGATAAAAACATCAAATGACAACTTTCATTATGTCCAAGCCAGTGGTCACTTAAACAGTGTCTTACCAGTCATTTGACCTGCCAGAATTATTCCATGCACCAAATCCTGGTGTAGCTACTCTCTCAATGCAGAGAGAAAAGATGCCCTCCACTGTTCAAGTACCTGTGGGTACTGTTCATGTCCAGATGATTAGAAGTGCACCCAAAAGCTCTTATTTCAAGATTTGTTCAGAGAAATAACAAAATCTAGCTATAAATCTGCTGTTTTGTTTGTTTACATTGTGTTTGTCTTTTGGTTTGGTTTGGTTTCTGCAAGTAGCAGAAGATTGTCTCAAACAGAGAAGAAAAAGCTGAGCACAATCAATCACATGAATTGAGGTGGGCAAGAGCACTGCCCCAAACCGAAACACTCGCAGGCTGCTCCCCTCAGCACTGCCCCTAGGCCAGAGGGCAAACCTGCCTCCTCCAGCTTATCTTTCCCAGACACATGCCTGTCTGAGTTACCTGCCAGCACCTATGAAAGCACTTTCTCTCAGATTTCTGAGCATTGGACAATTGAAACTTTCTCTCAAATAGATGGTACTTTTCAGACTAAAAACAAAAGAGTATACCATTGACTTCAACAAACCTAATCTTCTTTCTGGACTACCTGATTACTCACCAAAGCAAGTCAACAGTCAACTGTATTACAGGTTTTGAAGAAAGGAAATTGTACCTTGACATTGACCAATGCATTCTGTGATTCTTCCAACAAACATGCAGCTTGGTCAATTTGAAAAACTGGAACCTCAGAAAGAAAGCAAAATGGAGGCTGGGATAATGCTCAGTTGGTAGAGTGTTTGTTGAGCATGCACAAACCCATAAACCAGGCATG
>NW_021625361.1:0-1255 GCF_004785775.1 Grammomys surdaster
CTAAAAAGGATCTTCACCTTCCAGTGCTTCCAGACTTCCAACCCTGGCAAGAAAGAAAGATGCAGGCATATCACTAAGGGCAGCCAAAGACCTGAAGCTGTGTAGACTATCCAAGGTACAGTTTTTATCCTATCAGGACTCAGAGAAACTATCCAGCTCTGTATTCAGCTAAATAGAAAGAAGAGCCAAGTCTTTCATGAAACTCCACAAGGGAGAAGAAATCAGAGGGTAGTATCCTCATAATGTCCCACCTTGAAGAAGATCCTCACCGGGCTAGTTGACTGGATTTTCTGGCCAGTCTACATGCAGGGCTTACAATGGCGAGGGATCATGTGAACAGGCATTTACCCAAAGACATTTAAGCAGAATATAAATCTGTGGTCCACAAGAAAACAGAACTTGGCTAATAATAACACAAAGAAAATAATTACTATGATCCCTTTCATAAGAGAGCTGGGATAGACTTGTTTTGTTTTTGGATTCTTCTGGGGGCGGTTGTTTTCTGTTTCTTGATACACTCTCACTTGTAGCCCAACCTGGCCTCAGAATCTCAGCAGTCCTCCTGCCTCAGATTCCCAAGTGCAGGTATGAGACATTGTACCCAGCTTTATCACAGTTTTTAAAGCATTTCTTTGGTTGACTTGTTTTCCAGTAGTGCTGAATTGATTTGCAAAGGCGTCAGGAAACATCTGTAGGAGAAAGAAGCAAATGTTTGCGTGAGTCTTCCCAAAGGTATCTGTGCTAAGAACAAACTCCAGAAATACCTTTTCCTACTTTGAACATGGCCTCTACACAGCATTAGCTTTCATAGTGGAGAGAAAAGGGCAGCTGTATGGATATTGGAGAAACAGTTATTGATGGGTGATGTACTCCCTGAGGTCTGGGAGGCATGGCTATGGGTGTGTCTCAGCAATGGCTGTGTGTGAGTAGCAATATTCAGACACGGAAGGGACTTTTGGCACTAAAGTCAGAGAAGAATGTTGTTCATAGGGACCCCAAAATAAAGGCTTATCTAGTGTTATGGAAGCCAGGTGAAGGTTTCCCTAAGTTCAAGCCAGTGACCATGTGAGTGGTATCTCATTTCTCGAAGTGGAATCTCCATATCCTCAAGAACGGATCCAGAAATGGATCTCTGCTGGTGCAGATGTTCTGGATACCTCTAGCTATACACAATCACTTGGGCTTAGTGAAATTTTTTATATAATTTATTTTACTCACACAGCTTCCTTAGTTAATGAAGCTGAGTATGTAGGAC
>NW_021625362.1:0-1277 GCF_004785775.1 Grammomys surdaster
AATGTGTCTCTAACATTAAGAGAAGTGTCAATGGAGGACCATCTCAGGGATTCATCTGGCTGGTGCATAGTCAGCTACTGGTATCAGGCTACAGTAGCAGCAGCAAAAGAACTGCAGCAACATCAGTGCTGCTCGGAGCCCAGCATCAGCTGTATAGATACAGTTTCTGACATCTGGGCTTTTTTTTTACCACAATAGGCTATAAAAGCAATATAGTGCCCTCCCAAAACATGGAGGCAATCTGAAATAGAGACAGCACTTATGCCAGCAAGAAGAATGTCACAAATGAAGCAGTGAGGAGAAAGGTTTCTCTACAGATAAAAACATCAAATGACAACTTTCATTATGTCCAAGCCAGTGGTCACTTAAACAGTGTCTTACCAGTCATTTGACCTGCAAGAATTATTCCATGCACCAAATCCTGGTGTCGCTACTCTCTCAATGCAGAGAGAAAAGATGCCCTCCACTGTTCAAGTACCTGTGGGTACTGTTCACGTCCAGATGATTAGAAGTGCACCCAAAAGCTCCTATTTCAAGATTTGTTCAGAGAAATAACAAAATCTAGCTATAAATCTGCTGTTTTGTTTGTTTACATTGTGTTTGTCTTTTGGTTTGGTTTGGTTTTTGCAAGTAGCAGAAGATTGTCTCAAACAGAGAAGAAAAAGCTGAGCACAATCAACCACATGAATTGAGGTGGGCAAGAGCACTGCCCCAAACCCAAACACTCGCAGGCTGCTATCCTCAGCACTGCCCCTTGGCCAGAGGGCAAACCTGCCTCCTCCAGCTTATCTTTCCCAGACACATGCCTGTCTGAGTTACCTGCCGGCACCTATGAAAGCACTTTCTCTCAGATTTCTGAGCATTGGACAATTGAAACTTTCTCTCCAATAGATGGTACTTTTCAGACTAAAAACAAAAGAGTATACCATTGACTTCAACAAACCTAATCTTCTTTCTGGACTACCTGATTTCTCACCAAAGCAAGTCAACAGTCAACTGTATTACAGGTTTTGAAGAAAGGAAATTGTACCGTGACATTGACCAATGCATTCTGTGATTCTTCCAACAAACATGCAGCTTGGCCAATTTGAAAAACTGGAACCTCAGAAAGAAAGCAAAATGGAGGCTGGGATAATGCTCAGTTGGTAGAGTGTTTGTTGAGCATGCACAAACCCATAAACCAGGCATGCTGGTGCACACATGTAATTCTGTCCCTCAGGAGGCAGTGGCCACAGGATGACAAGTTCTTCGACAGCCTGGACAAAAACATAAAAGAG